>NC_063278.1:13673565-13981763 GCF_910591885.1 Bombus terrestris
AATTCTTCGCCTTGAATACTATCCCAAAACCTGGAAAACGTCACAAATTACGCTCATCCCTAAACCCGGAAAACCAATACACGAAACTAAACTAGCTCCTATCGCTCAATTAGTCTTCTACCCACTTTGTCAAAACTATTCGAAAAGTTGCTAACGAATCGACTCCTTCCACTCCTAGAGGATCTGAAAACCCTGCTAGATCATCAATTCGTTTTTCGGAAGCAGCATTCCACAATAGAGCAAATCCACCGAATAATACACAATATCAACCAAACCCTCGAAAAGAAAAAATACTTCTCAACGGTATTCTTTGATATTCAACAGGCATTCAACAAAGTATGGCACGAAGGGCTTATTTACAAACTTAAAAAAGTCCTACCACACACTTACTACTCCATCCTAAAGTCCTACCTAACCAAAAGGCAATTCATGGTTAAATACGTAGACGCCATTACCACAACTTTCCCAATAGAAGCGAGCATACCCCAAGGTAGTGTCCTCGGACCCCTTCTGTTCTCCATCTACACTGCCGATTTACCAATATCGACAGAAATAACCATAGCAACATTTGCCGACGACACAGCGCTATTAGCGTCCCACGCCAACCCGATAATAGCCTCATCCACTCTCCAGCGAGGTCTCGACTCAATGGAAAAGTGATTCCATAAATGGGGCTTCAAAATTAATGAAAAAAAATCCACACATGTAACCTTCACGCTGCGAAAACAAACCTGCCCACAGGTCTCCATTAACAATATAACAGTTCCTAACAAGGACACAGTCAGATACCTGGGCATGACTCTGGACAGGAGATTAACCTGGAAACAACATATCGTAGACAAATCGAAGTAACTCAAGGACAAACTTAAAAAATTTTATTGGTTCACTGGCCGTCGCTCCAACCTAAGCACGCAGAACAAAATTGCGCTCTATAAGGCCGTAATAAAACCAGTCTGGACCTACGGAATCCAACTATGGGGAACAGCAAGTAATTCCAACATTGAAATACTCCAACGCTTCCAATCGAAAACGCTAAGATCCCTAATAAATGCACCCTGGTATGTTACCAACGAAACAATCCACCGCAACTTCAAGATACCTACAGTCAAAGATGAAATACACAAGTCCAGAAGCAGATATAACGCAAGAGTCAACAACCATCACAACCCATTAGTCACCCAACTACTAGACACAACGGACCAGATCCGCAGACTAAAAAGAAAATACCCTCTAGATTAAATCTTTAGATTCTACTAGAACCAACAATATAAAACTATTATAAGCCATGTCATTGTATCACGCCAAATGAAGTTACTGAAAATTCTCAACGAAAATTGTTTGTAAATATTCTAATAAATAAAAAAAAATAAAAGAAAAATTCTATATGTCCCACTCTCTTTGAACGCTAGAGCTGTAAGTTTATTGTCCTCATCTATTACTTTTGCAATATTTTCTTTTGAAGTAACCGTATTCTTATTATCTGTTAACTTGCCTAAATTAATCAAATTTGCGGACATTTCTTTCGCATAAAAAACTTTACTCATATTTATTTTATTTTGTTTTCCAAATACTTCAAAGTAGCTTATAACATTTCCTACTTTTGTTGTCTTTATCGATCTATTATCGCCCAAATATATATTTACCGGTTCTTTAAGGTCGATAGATTTATCAAAATAATTGACATCGTTAATTATGTGATCTGTACAACCGCTTTCTAATAGCCACATTATTTCGTTAACACTTATCTCGTTCACCTCGCTGCTGTGTGCTGCGTGCGCCGTTGCTAACCATGTGCCTGCTCTTGAGTTGCCATCCTCGCTCGTGCCGGTTGCTGATTGATGATGGAAATTTCCACGTCCTCTGCTCGTATTGCCTTTGTTTACTCTTCCTCTGCTGCGACCACATGTTGAACCACGCCAATAACTGTTACTGTTTCCCGCTTGGACGCCATTTTGACACTCTCTCGCAAAGTGTCCTACTCTTCCACATCTGAAGCATCCTTCCTTTTTTGCAGAAAAGGGGTTGCATTTCTCCTCGATTTGACTTATTTCTCTTCTCCGCTATTTCAATTTCATTTTTCACATATGCTATCGTTTGATTTTCTTTTTTCAATGCATCTATTATATCCGCTATGTAGCTGTATTCTTCAGGTAACGTATTCAGCATGTAATTTAGTTTTTCCCTCTTACTCGCTTGTGCGCCCGCACTTTTTAATTCATTTATTAATTTTTCGAAATCGCTAAAGAACGATGCTGAATCACTGTAGTTATCAAGTCTTATCTTTTCCAATCTCTTTCTACATACGATCTGTAGTGCCTTCGACTCTTTCAAGTACATTTCATCGAACTTTTTCACAATTTCATACGCTGTTTTTTCTTCTCTAATATATTCCAATTGTCTATTTGTGATGACTGTAGATTATATTTATTGCCTTCAGATCCTTTTTATCCCAGTCTTCACTGTCTGTTTCGGTTTCCACTCTAGTTGTGACAATCTCGCATTCTTTATACCTGAAAAACATCATTATTCTTTGCATCCATATACCGTAATCCTCACCATCAAATATAGGTATCATAATTTCCGATCTCTCCATTTTAATTAATTCCTTATCTCTTACTCAAGCGTTCTTACGTGCTCAAAGTATATTTTTTTTCTTTATATCCTTTGAACCTTTCTTCCCTTACTGAAACTCACTTGAACTAACTCGCAAGATTGAAAAACCACGCACTAAATAACTTGCAAAACTATAAACCACACTTTGCTATCACGTAAAAATATAGGAGGGATTCGGAAATACAAATAATTTCCTTTATTTAGCACACAACAGTTATACATATATCTTATACTGTGAAGACCTCGAAAACTTACTCGCACGGACGCTTGTTGTCAACCGACTCTTCCAGATATTTCTAACGACTGACTATTGTCTTTTGTCCCAACTAAAGCCTGGACGCCCTCTGATGCTTACACACACATTCACATGTACAGTGTAAATGTATCATGTTCCTAACAAGAATATTAATAATCAAACTCCGGGTAGAAACAATGTCGCCGCTACGTGGAACCGTCTAACAAAGGCGATTGGAATTTTATCGATGATAAAATGATAGCGATAAAATGATCGTTAGTTGCGTCTCGTGCGAGCGGATTGATATTCGCGAAAATTGTAACATAACGTCGGAGAATCTGCGATTCCTTGGCAAAATTCACGAATTACCAATGCTCAACGATAATCGTTCATTTCTAGCTTCGTTAAATTCACGACTACTTTTTCGCGATAGAAGGAAACGCGCGACAAGCCTAAATCGTATAATGACAATAAACGTTGAAAAACAACCAAACAATCAGTCATTGCGAAATCTGCTCTTTTCAATTATCTTATCGACTCGCGAAAACTCGACACGACGTACCAAAATGTCCACTCATTTATGATATTCTGGGAGCAACAAAGAAGAAAAATTCATTTCGAGCCAAGCGATAGGCTAACGTGGAACGATTGAAAGGAAGAAAAGTAACTTGTCACTTCCAGAACTGCCAGAATTCCTCTTCTTATCACTTCATTATGAGTTGACCGTCTGAGACTCATTCATATCGACACCCGCGTCCCGATCTTTGACCACTTGACACGTTTTAATGCGTAACTTAATAAACGATAGCTTAACAATTCCATACTTGAGAAATATTAGTGACGTAGGCTAAGGATGAGTAAGGATATGATTACATTATAACGATAATTATACTAAACGAATGTACTGTATAGCGATAGTGCTATTTAAAATGAGAAAAATAACGAGCAGAAAAAATAATAAGGGAGAAAATTATCCGAGTATTGACTACTATCGTTAGATACAACTACTATGTATGTATATCGTTTGTTAAATATGTACCTATAAATTATTGACGATGTTGTTGTTCTAAGACTACACGATGTAAGGACGAGATTCTTGTTGCTTGATTTTGTAATTATACTTGATAAAAGCATTCGAAAAATAAAACTTGTTGTCGTAGAAATCTTTTTTCTCGTCTTTCTACTAGAAACTCATTTCCTATCAAATTCGTTAAAATATAAAATATATTTAGAAAACACGAAATAAATTTTAAAAATCTAAAACGGAATGAATAAATTTGATAAATCAAACAAATTTAAACTGTTTCGTTCGATCGAAAACATAAACAAAACAAAAGCACGCCGTTGCCTTTATTTGTCTCTCTCATACGATATGTTTTACATTACAGTTAAAATATGTTTTAAACTGGTCATATGTCGTGCCTAACCTAAATATCCTAATACCTCTTTGTAGAAAACTACAGAAAAATGCATCAAATAATGTAAAAAAATATAACATACCAGCTTAAAAAATAGTAATTTCCATGAATTTCCAACGAAACAAAACTTTCCTTGAAATTTTTAATATTGCAATTTGTAATCGATTAAATTGTAGTCGATTAAATTCTCGTGCGCAGGTTCTTACGCTTTAAATACATATATTTTGTTCGTTGCAATTTATCGAAATATCTCGAGATATTAGCTGACGCGTATTACGTTCTACGAACATATCCTTGTTCAGTCTAATATCGTTTCTTTGTTTGGGATGTAATAAGGTCGCTACTGAAAACATGTTTTTCAAGAATTTGTCGAGTCCTAATCGTACACGCTTAACCGGCGTGTATCCCTATACCTTCACTCCTCGTCACCATAAACCGGGGCGATATATAAATCGAGGTATCAGTTTAGTCTTGGAGATCAAAGCGGTTGGACGTTAGGTTAAGACACATTTTGGTAGACACATTTGCCGGTAAACTCGTTTCGTGAGTATCTAATATTAACTATTATTTCATTTTTATACAATTTGTTTTTTCTATACGCTTATTTCAACATTGTGTGTATTCTTCTCTATAAATTATTGCTTGATTATGAGGAACCTTCATCAAATTCAAATGATACGTTGATTAATTACGTGTAATGAGATTGTAACATTGATTATTGTTTCATTCTTATATAATTTGTCCGTTATTTTAATATTTTGTATGTTCTTTTTCACAGATTATTGGTTGATCACATGTATTCAAATACATATTACGATGATCGATCACGGATCTGGAAAATATTCATACAGATATGGTAAGATTCGGCTTGTTTTAAACTCGATAATAGATTTCGATAGCTTTTTCCTATTTGCAAAAAGACGTTACAGATAGGTTTGAACACATTCTGCGCGTCGCTATTTCTCTTATTGCGCAGCTTTACTTAACGTATAGAGAAAATACGCCATGCTTTATTGTTACAAAGTCACGTGCTGTAATGTATACTATATGTAATAAATAAAAAAATATATGTATATGTCGGAGATGAAAGAACACCGGAACTCCTCCTTGGATTCGCGGGAATACCGCAACTCTGTAACTTAGATTAAACAAATGCCGCACCGATTATTCGAGATTTATGATCATGAGCTTGGGCTCGAGGCGACAATCAGTCGCCGAACGTAGCCGCGGTCAAAGGGATGAACGTTTTATCTAACAAAGGCACAGAGTAACTCTATACCTCTCTTTAAAAGAAATAGTCGTAGCGATACGTGGCAGTAAATACTTCAATAGTTTCTATCCCGCGGCCCGCCACACGCAGATTTTGTCCTCCGGGTAAGATGATCGCCGGGTGTCGGCATGCCTTTGTGGCGTATGTTTAACTAACGTGAGGACCCGCTATAGATCTTAAGATTTAGTCAAGCGAAGTCCGTCAAATAGACTTTGTTGCAACTACGGGAAGATAGGAGAAACCTATCTTCCACGAGCGTTGCCCCCCATCAACAACCTCCCCTCAAGGGCGGCCAGCATCTCTTTCAAAACGCCGATATGGAGATCGACCAATTAGCAACAGCGCTAATTTCCCTCTCCTTTGGAACGAAAGCTTTCTTTGACGAATTCGAGGATCTCATATCCTTAGACCCACCCAATATAGTTTTCCTCGACGACATCGTCGAGACGGAGAGTCATTCTTTCGTACGATCTCATCGACGAATGACAGTGCCACCTTACAACCAGTGAATACCTCACATCTAGTTAACAAAGAGTTAGACTTGAGCTGTGCGAGAACATACGTTTACCATCCCGTGACCGTGGATTCGTTTCGAACCTAAGGTCATTATCACTAGTGCTACGAGTGCTTAATCTTGTTAATAAGCCCGTGCTAATAAACTCTCCGTTGTATCACGACAATGGCTAATTCTAATGAAAATTCATTAAACGCTCATCTCCATAATCCTGACTTCAATCCGACATATATATTGCATTTAATTACACCGTAGTCACGTACGATATATTCGAAACTATAACGACGAATATTCAATATGGCCCTCAATTTTTCGATACAGTTATATCTTAACACTAGAGCTATCAATACGAAGCTACTTCTACGAAAATCAGTCAAAATGACTGGTCTTTACAAGATACGTAATAATAGAATATTTTTATATTTATTGATTTATTATTTTCTTACAGAAGCGATTCCATGCTATGTAGTACATAACATGTAGCATTAGCATCTAGCGATCCAGCGATCGATCCGGAATTTTCCTGATAACTGATATCATCATATTGAATGACACGCAGTAAAAATTTTAAAAACTTGCGGGAAGTTGTACAAAACGAGGAAACTGGTTAATTGGGGTTCGATAAACAGATTACAGCACCCTTTTACACTTTGACAAGTACCAATCATTTTGACTGGTATTGGTATAAGTAGCCTTGATACAAAATTATTTTGAGTTTGAATACATAAAAAAGAAAATAAAATTCATTATATTATTCTTTTAGTTATCGTTGCGAAAGTCATTATATCATTGCTGAAAAAAGATATAACAAGACGTAGGAATTTTAAAATAAAATTGTAACACCAGTCGATTTGACTGGTGTGGTAGTTCTGGTGTTAAATATAATAACTATACATTTTTTTATTCTTGTGTACAATGTGATGTATCTTTATCCTATACTTAAATATGTAGAATAATAATTAGTTTGCAGTTTTGGAGAAACATTATTTTCATGAACAGTCACTAGAAGAAAGGGGAAGAAAAATATTAAAAATTTCATTTTAATAATATTTAATAATATTTAGTATTAATTTCAATATTATTTAGACTGCTTGGAATATAAAAACAATTTAATTAAATCAATAATACATGAAATTAGAATCAGTATGTGGATTTTTATTTTTATTTTTCTTTTTTAACATTTGCTTTCGGTAGTTGAATCGTAGTCTCTCCTATATCTCAAGAATGTAAGTATTTTTATATATTATATTTTTATTTATTTTATTATTCGTATTCTCTTTGAACTATATTTGAATAACAAGGATTTGTTTGTACACAGGCCTTTTACTCGTTCTATGTACTTTCACAGTACACAAGTACATACTGTGTATTTACTTGTATAATATTAAACGTGACTTTGTAACAAACTAGAATTAGCAGGCAAATTAAGGGCATGTGAATAAAAAAACATGAGATATCGTTGCTTAAAGGCGATCAGGCAAACAATATCCATATTATTGACTATGCGAGATCAATCAAATGTCGATCATCACAATATCACATAAAAATATAATATACGTATAAATAATATAAATATATACATATTAGTACATGCATGTCTACTATGTGTATTGTGCGTTGTTGTGTTGGAAAGAAGACTGGCGACACTGGCGTACTGTTTTGTTTGTGTATATGACACTACCAGCCAAACGCCGTGCTTATTTGTATGATTATATTCAGTCTATACGAAATAACCAACTAGATCTGCATTCCTTACGTTAGTGTTCTTTTCGGTATTTTAATACTTTTTTTTTTCTTAAATGTAAGTAATTCTCTTAATAACATTTTCTTTCCTCTGACTTATTTTATTGTAGAAATAGAGTAATAAGACATGTATGTACATATACAAATATGCACATACGCTGTTAAGTTTTCTGAGAGCCAAAAATTATAAAATTATAAAATTATAAATAAATATAAATATTTCGACTACGCGAAATGACTGTGCCCCTAACCTCCATGTTGTTCGATGGTCAACGATATTTTTAATTTCTATTAAAATAGAATCTTTAAGTTTTAATATTGAAATATATAATAAAAATGATGAACATTGTTTAAAAACCATTAGATTCTCAATTTCTAAATTCTAAATTTGTATGTTAGAGTTCTAATCTTTATACTAAATTTAATCAGATTTGCTTTGACAATACCAATTCTTCTTTTTGTTAAAATTATAAGTTTGAAAATTAACTTCTCATTATATTCAACTTTTTAAACAATTAACGATGTGTTTTTGAGAACAAATTAGAATATTTCATATGTTTCATTACGCCAAATTGTATCCACCACCATATTGAGGAGACACAAGAGACCAAAGCGAGCCGATGACAGGCTCAGGCTGGTCTCTGGCGAACAGCAATCCCGTGCGCTAGTCGCGGGAACAATCGCCTCCTTAAAAGGAGGTGTCGGTCACCCACAGGGCCGTCCATCACGACAAAAACGTTAAAAAAAAAAAAGAAATATTTCACTACCTTTAATTTTGTTAAGCAATCATCATTGTCTTTTTTTAGAACAAATTTTAATAATTCATATTTTATTAAAGGTTTTTCACTCCTTTACTCTTCTACTTGCTGATGCCTGGAAAGGACCTAGTAAAACTTTCAAAGACAAGAATGTAAGTAATTTTGTATTCTGTGCTTCATTTAATTTTATTACTTGTATTTTATGTAAATTATTATTAAATAAGAGAATCTTTTTGAAAATTCAACAAGCTTTAAACTTTTAAATTCTTGAATTGGATATTGCATAAAAATCTTACGTTTAAAACAGATCACTCTTTCAATATTTCAAACTGTACAAATAACTAACACTGTGTTTAAAAATCAATCACATATAAAATTCTATGATTTCTTACAGATTTTTTCCAGTTTTCGCTTTTTTCACGGACTCGAGAATTCCTATTTGGCAGCGGCTTCATAATGACTTTCCTTGCATCACATCAATATCAATGACAACGTCGCATCTAATAGTGAGTCGAATGCATTTTTCGTCTGGTCATTAAACTTGACATAGAAATTTCGACGAGCATGGTGTTCACGGGTATTTATTTCTCCCGTAAGTACTAACATTTTCTTGTCTGTGCTTTATTATCTGTTTATGGTAACTTATCTTGCAAGTCGCCTTTCTAAAAGGCATTAATATATGAATATAATATTTACATATTATAATATAAAGAATTTATATCAGTAACATAATGATGATTAGTATATGTATATATGATTGAAAATTACGCGATATACATATTCGTCATAATTATAAAATCAAATTATATCCAATACAACTGCAAAGATTAAGCATCCATACAAGCATATTTATTGATTTTGAAATATATAACAAAATGACTTCGTTTAAGTATTTTGTATCTGATACCCTTAGACTTTATTACTATGAAAATTTCAATTACTATTCCAACCATCATGATGCTAATGAAGATTATATTTAATTCTATTTCTTATTTTACGATGGAACAGCTATTTGAGTTCCACATTCAGCACATAGTATCACAGTAATATGAAATATGAAGATATCAAACTCTAATTTTGTCTGTCCGTTAAGGTGTATTAAATTTCACGTGGAAGAAAACACTAAGCGGCATGCAGATTCTAAATCAAATCAAGTTTTAAATAACTCTTTGTGTTTGAGAGATGTGTTTTGACGAAAGAATCGCTTACAAATTAATGCGGTAATATAAAGATCTATAAAAATAGAGATATTAAAATTTGAATGAAATGAGACTACTACTCCGTTATATCCAAAATATAATAGATATAAATATTATTGCTAATCATATCTTTAATCTAAGATTTTTAGGTTTAATCCCTTCCTACTCTAGTTGCTAATGAAGCTTTAGCAGCTAACATTTTGGACATCTTTCCCTTATTTTTTGTTGAAGATTGTCCAACAAGTTGAGCATGATAAATTAAACCATATTTCGGAGTATCTTTTTTTGATTTTAATGCTCTAAAGAGAGCTTTTTCAGCACCAAGTATTTGCACAGCAGATGCTGGATGCTTAGCAAGATTAATTAAAAACCCAGCATGTGAGATTAGACGAGCTTCCACTAACTCTCCGACAAGAATAGTTAAATTTGGTGCCATTGCCATCACATTCTTGCTTTAAGACAATCATATAGTTGTGTTCTATATTGAGAAATTTCAATAATTTGATCGCATAAATGTCGAATATTTAAAATATCGTCCTCAGAGATTTTCGTTCCCATGGATATCTCTGCAGCCTCCTTTACTTTTTCCTCTACATCTTCTGATAATATATCAGGTAAATCTGAATTTATAGTATTCTCTCTAGTTCCAATTACTCCAAGTAATTATAAAAAAATCTGGAATGTAATTCTGTTGAGGCAAATTTTAATCCACAGCTTTTTACTCCAATCTGAATTTATAGTATTCTCTGTAGTTCCAACTATTTGGAGTAATTATAGTATTCTCTCTAGTTCCAACTACTTGGAGTAATTGGAACTAGAGAGAATACTATAAATTCAGATTGGAGTAAAAAGCTGTTGATTAAAATTTGCCTCAACAGAATTACATTCCAGTTTTTTTTATAATTACTTTTATAATTACTATAAATTTAGATTTATCTGATATATTATCAGAAGATGTAGAGGAAAAAGTAAAAGAGGCTGCTGAGATATCTATGGGAACTAAAATCTCTGAAGATGATATTTTAAATATTCGACATTTATGCGATTAAGTTATTGAAATTTAGCTGCTAAAGCTTCCCAGTTCCCATAGATATCTCAGCAGCCTATTTTACTTTTTCCTCTACATCTTCTGATAATATTTCATATAAATCTGAATTTATAGTATTTTCTCTTGTTCCAATTACTTTTACTGTTTTAACAAATGCTATATTATCTGTAATAATCTTTCCAAGTTCTGGAAAGTGCCAGCCGTAAAACAATTGGTAGGATTGTAACGCGGTTGTGCCGGAGTTGACAATGTCGCTTAGTTCGTTGTCGTTTTCTTGCGCGGCGGCGAGACTTTGATGATCCACGGCCTTCCCTATTGCTTCGATGAGTGACAGAGCGTCGGCTACATTGTTATTTAGCCCCTTTATGTAACGTATATCGGTGCTGAATTGCCCGATGTAGTCTAGATATCGAAATTGTCGCGGCCAACACTCTTCTAACTTTTGCCTGAACGCGTAGGTAAGAGGTTTGTGGTCGGTATATATTACAAAGTCTCTGCCTTCTAAAGCGTGTCGAAAGTGTTTGACTGCGGTGTATATTGTGAGTAGTTCGCCATCGTACGCGCTATATTTTTGCTGAGCGGGGGTCAGAGATTTCGTTGCGAACCCTAGCGGTTGCAATTCGTTATTCACGCGTTGTTGTAATACTGCACCCATTGCGTAGTCGGATGCATCTATCGTGAGGCTGATAGTCGCACCTGGTATCGGATGCGCCAGCATCGTGGCATCCACGAGAGCACGTTGCGATTCGCGAAAGCTGTTTTCCGACTGTTCCGACCACTCGATGGGCGCGTTGCCCTTTTTCGTGCCTTTTAACAGGTCATTGAGCGGTTTAAGTGTTTTTGCGGCCCCCGGTATAAAACGTCGGTAGAAGTTTATCATACCGAGGTACCTACGTAGTTGTTTAGCGTTCGCGGGTTTCGACAATTTTATAATCGCTTCGACACGTTCGGGCGGCGGCTTAATTCCGTCGGAGTTTACCGAGTAACCGAGGAAAGTAATTTCGTGCACGCCGAATTCGCATTTCGTGGGGTTTATCACGACGCCGTAATTATTGAGGCGGTTGAACAGAATTTTCAAATGTTCGCGATGTTGACCTTCGTCGTCCGATGCTATAAGAAAATCATCGATGTACGCGTAGACGAAATCGAGTCCACGTGTGATTTCGTCGACGAATCGCTGACATGTTTGCGCGGCGTTCCGAAGTCCAAACATCATGTTTGTTGCTTCGAAAAGACCGAACGGTGTTGCTATCGCGGTTTTTTCGATGTCCTCGGGCGCAATCGGAATTTGATGGTACGCGCGGACGAGATCGATCTTTGAGAAGATACGCTTACCGTGCAGATGATGCGCGAAGTCTTCGATATGTGGCGGTGAGTACCTGTCGGGTACGGTGCGGGCGTTCAACGCACGGTAGTTGCCGCATGGTCGCAGGTTTCCGTCCTTTTTCGGCACTACGTGCAGAGGTGATGCCCACGGGCTTTTCGATGGTCGCATCACGCCCTGCTCGATCATGAGCTCGAATTCCTCCTTTACCTGTTTAAGTCGATCAGGTGCAAGACGGCGGGGTTTGTTGTAGACCGGCGGGCCAGGCGTGGTTTCGATGCGGTGTACCACACCGTGTCGAGTCCTCTCTTTTCCAAAAATCGGTGGGCAGGTGAGGTCCGGAAATTCTGCCAGGAGTTGGTGATATGGTGATTCGCCAATAATGGTCTTAACGGACACTTCGTCTGTCGTGGCGGTGTATCCCCTCGATGACATTTATAGCATGATTTTCTGACCCCCGACCCAATAGCATGATTTTCTCACTTGCGTGATTTGTACCACAGTCATTTCTAATGTATTTGTTCCCAATATACATATAATGTCCAAATTTGGATAATCTAGGGATCGATTCTAAGTTTGATAATCGAGAATCGATTTTCCACGTCCTAAACTACCACTCCTCCTCTGTCAATCTTCAATACTCTAAATAAAAATTTCTTTCTTGTGACCGTGTCTATTTCTAATGTTCGAAATCCTTCTTTTTCTCTAACCGTCCGTCTGTGTAATGACTGTTTGGAAAATCGGTTATCCGTAACGACAAATAAGGTCACATTGTCCGTTAACAGAGAAAGTCCTTTTGTTTATCCGCGTTTGAACTCTTAGGAAGTTTACATACATATTATTTAAACACCCTGAGGTGATGGGCGTGATAGGTCTAGAAGAATCACTCGTGTCGTTAACAATAACAATTTATTTGCTTATGTCTGTGGTATACACTAGCGCGCCGAAAGCACGGTACAGATATCGGTTAGAGATTACAAGTTCAAGCTCGGCGCGATACTTTACGCGGTGGTTCGAGTCGAGATGATGCACAGATGTCGAGGGATTACGCTATTACGTACGACTGCGGGCGGACAATTCAGATCGGCGTCTTCCAACTTGCCTCGCGACTCGCGATAGAACAGAACAGAAATGTAACGATCAAGATTTGGTTAATGGTTTGCTTATAGCGAGACCTGTCGTACTTCACAGCTTGAGATAGACTTGCTTGTTCGAAACCACGGAGTCTTTCCTTTGTCGCCCCTCGATATCCCTACTACACGTGTGTTTATTAGATGTACCGCGGCGGTCGCCGCGTATGCGTTCTTCTGAGAATTCGGCGAAAGAAATATAGAGATATCGATGGTAGATTGGGCACGTCGGTATTGCGCTTTGACGGCATAGCTCTTTGTATCGCGAAGCCGTTGGAAAGTTCCGTGGTCGATGCCGCCACAAATTAAAGTTTACTTGAATGCTTCATTTGAAAGATGATCGGCAAACCGTAACAATTGGTATTTTAGAGAATCTTAGCTGCATGGATCCTAAGATTTATAGCGGGTCCTTAGGCTCGCTGCAAAATATTCGGAGAGGGTGTATCGACATCTGGCAATCATCTGTTCGCAAGGTAGAGTCCTTGTGTAGCGGGGCACGGGACAGACACCGTTGGGAAGTTTGCTGTCGAGTGCCGCTACAACCCTATTACTCCATAATATGTATATATATGTCGGATTGAAGTCAGGATTATGGAGTGGGGCGTTTAATGAATTCTCAGTAGAATTAGCCATTGCCGTGATACAATGAAGAGTTTATTAGGCTTATTAACAAGATTAGGCACTCGTAGCACTAGTGATAATGACTTTAGGTTCGAAACGAATCCGCGGTCACGGGATGATAAACGATGTTCTCGCACAGTTCAAATCTAACTCTTTGTTAACTAGACGTGAGGTATTCACTGGTTGTAAGATAGTACTGTCACTCGTCAATGAGATCGTACGAAAGAATGACTCTCCGTCTCGACGATGTCGTCGAGGAAAACTATATTGGGTGGGTCTAAGGATATGAGATCCTCGAATTCGTCAAAGAAAGCTTTCGTTCCAAAGGAGAGGGAAATTAGCGCTGTTGCTAATTGGTCGATCTCCATATCGGCGTTTTGAAAGAGATGCTGGCCGCCCTTGAGGGGAGGTTGTTGATGGGGGGCAACGCTCGTGGAAGATAGGTTTCTCCTATCTTCCCGTAGTTGCAACAAAGTCTATTTGACGGACTTCGCTTGACTAAATCTTAAGATCTATAGCGGGTCCTCACGTTAGTTAAACATACGCCACAAAGGCATGCCGACACCCGGCGATCATCTTACCCGGAGGACAAAATCTGCGTGTGGCGGGCCGCGGGATAGAAACTATTGAAGTATTTACTGCCACGTATCGCTACGACTATTTCTTTTAAAGAGAGGTATAGAGTTACTCTGTGCCTTTGTTAGATAAAACGTTCATCCCTTTGACCGCGGCTACGTTCGGCGACTGATTGTCGCCTCGAGCCCAAGCTCATGATCATAAATCTCGAATAATCGGTGCGGCATTTGTTTAATCTAAGTTACAGAGTTACGGTATTCCCGCGAATCCAAGGAGGGGTTCCGGTGTTCTTTCATCTCCGACATATATATATGTCGGGTTTTCGTTAGAATTTCGAGCGCATGATAATTCTTCATTTGTATTAGCCATCGTGATGCACAACAAAGATTGTATTTACACGTATAAATATGTCTCTACAAAGTTTAACGAATAATTAGTTAAACGAACAATAAGTTTAACGAATGCTCTTGACAATGTTCTTGGGTTCAATAACGAAACCACGGTCAACGGGAAAACTCTTTGTACAATAGAATATATTTTGTAACACGTAGACACGTTAGCTCAGACGCTGGGTTACTTTCAGACTGACTGCCTAGACGATATCAATAAACTCTCCAAGGTGATCGCAAAAATAAAAGACTGATACGGTCACATTTGTTAATTACATATTGATCGGGGATATCAACAAAATTCCAAGCGCCGTTACTAGGCAGTCCCGCGTAAAACCAACATTGCTCCTGGCCGGAGCTTGATTGTTAATACAGCGTGTCCCTCAACATCGGTACTTCCTCTGTTAGATAAAACGTTCATCCCGTGACCGTGGCTTCGTTCGGCGACTAGTTATGTCACCTCGAGTCCAAGTATTGGGGATCTTCCCAAAGAAAGGTCCGATGTCCCTACATCTGCAGACATATAAGTATCCTTTGCTGTTTTAAACTATTGAGAACCCTATCTGTCCTCATTTCTCCAAGGACACTGTTCTTTTTCTCTATAATTCTTCGTTTGACACAATCTCGATTTGCACCCGGCTTAATCGTCTAGTTTTAACGTTTTGGAGCATTTCTCGCCCCCTGCGCCCCTTTTTCTGGAACGATAAAGAATTATTTCTATAACTCTTTATATAAACGTGTTGGATTTGTACTCTCTATGGTTACTGCTTCGAACTAGAACACTTAAGCGCAGTCAAGTGTGTATGTATTCCTGTTTACTATTGAATCTTACGGCTTTTACTAATGTAGAAAACTCGCGGAAGGTTCTATCTGCAGGTGTCATGTGCCGAATAGGTCGGTTGCAAATTAATGCGCTAGCGAACGTGTCGCAATTTAATGTGTTTACTTCTCGTTCTTTTCCTTTTTCCAGCCGTCAATGTCACAGAAATGTTTATGTCAGGAGGAAAGTTCGGATTAAAAAGAGAGGCTTCGTCGCGAAATCCTTACCCGAGCTGAATCGACTCGTTAGTAGAGCTGTCAGCCGATGGCTCTAGACGTTTGGGCTAAGAATTACGCACACGTAGCCCGTAAGGCCATCGTGGCCGTAGTAAAAAATTGTGTTAACGAATGAAACGCAATACAATGCAATATTACTAAAATATCATAAATCATTGCTTTTTTATAATACATAGGTATCCAATAATTATACGGCGCATAAAATTGAGATACATTATGAATGTCAGAACCTTGATTACAATATCGGAAATCAAATTCCATAATTTATCTGTACTTCATTTTTATATGTTTATATTTCGCATGAAGATAAATTAATATTGTGTAACAAAAATGGGTAAAGATATGTTTTTAAATATATACATGATTTTTTATAGAATGTTTAACAAAATGTATTGCTGGTTCAAAGGCAAATAATTTCTATATGGAAATCAGTGTTCTAAGTGTAATACTCGTTTCTAAGATATTTTAGAAATATTACTGACTATTTAATATAGTTTCTATATGATTTAATATAGTTTCTCTATAAGCGTCACAAGTTCATAATATTTTCTTACTAGTTCTGGTTTATTATTACATATTTATTATATATTTATGTCTATGTATGAGCGTAATAATTAATTAGAAAGATAACTTTGATAAAGATATTTATCTTAAGAAATTTCGAGTTTTGAATTTAATAATTAAAAAGAAACAGTTATTTCTATTCGCTACAATATTTTAAAAAGTTACAATACTATTTATTCGAAATGATTTATATGTTACATTAATAAATTATAAATGAGAGAATATGTTAATACATCTCCATATGTCAAATGAAAAAATTCATTTAAAATTTGTCACAACTTCAATTTCAAAATTCAAGTTTGCATTTTCAGGAGAATAAAAAATGAAGCGAAATAAAAAAGCTTAGAACTCGAATATTTTAAGTAAATCGCCGGGATTCGTAAAAAGTGCGTGTGATCCTTCGAAAAGCTATTTGTCCAGCTTCACGAAATACAACTCTTGAGAATATTTATCCCCTCACTTTTATCAGCTATTTTCACGGACTTGCAAATCTCTGTGTTTCTTCTTTTAACATAGATTCAATTTGAGGTAAAGAATGTTTCAACCATGTCGTTTCGAAATTTCCATTTGCTTCGACAAGCGCTGCCGCATATCTTGTTCCTTTCATGCTTTCATAATTGTTTTGCCTGAACATTTGAAGCTGCAAAAATTTAATTCATATAGAAGATAAAAAATATTTAAGGTGATTTAAGGTAAACATGATACTAATGTTTCTTACGTCTTGTAAATCCTGTTCAGTCGTTAAGCCATTCATCATGGACAGCACGAAAGATTTCAATACCTTATAAGATCCTAGAAACCTAAATTGGGAAAGTCATTTTGCTATTACGCTTCCTCTTTCGTACACTGAACTTTTTGCAACAAAAATTGAAAGTACCTTTGCGCAATTTCTTGCCAATTTGCTCGAACGAACCGAAATGCGACTTGAGCTGCGGCTGGATTTTGTGAAAATGCATTCAAAATTACCGACATTTCGTCCTCCTCGAATCGTTCCTCGTGAAGTATATCATTGAGAATACTGTTATCAAAGGAAAACGTGACTAGTATTACATACATAAGGATACGAACTAAAAAATTAGAAAATGTTCAAATTTATACAGCTTTAAGTACTTCTAATACAGTACACATAAATATTTTGGCTCATTTTCACTTATATACAATTTCCTAAATATATTCGAGTGCCATGATATCATATATACTTTCTGCCTTTTAAATTTATAAATAATAAGGTACAAACTAAAGGATACATAAGAAACATAAGGATACAAACTAAAAAACTAGAAAGTGTTCAAATATATACACCTTTAAGTACTTCAAATACTTCAAATACTTCTAATACAGTACACATAAATATTTTGACTCATTTTCACCTATATACAATTTCCTAAATATATTCGAGTGTTATGATATCATATATATTTTTTGTTTGTTAAATTTGTAAAAGTCATAAGTCTCAATTACGTTCCAATTGATGTTACAAAGATGACAGATGTTATGTTATTTCCTGTACCAATAAATTCTAATTTATGCACATATGTAAGTACATGTTTTTTACGTGAAAATTTCAAAATACTATTCTTATAGTTATTCATTATTAAGGATGATAATCAAAGATAAAATTGCGATTGTGTGAATAGTCACTTACAATTGTAAAATCCAAGGAGTTTGGAAGCAAGCGAATGACGATAACAAACGCTTCTTTTCCTCCTCATCTTCGGTTAATTTTATCCGTTCCATGAAGTAGTTCCATTCCCTTCGTGTACCATAACGCGCAATAGTGCAGTAAAATGTGTCACGAATGTAGGAAGGAACTCTGTAACAATTTCTTTTGTTGTTATTTTGTTTAATCAACATCTGTACAATCCATTTATTGTAAATAAATCATCATCAATAATAATAATATTTTATTTCCGATACTACGTAATAGTATAATTACATGCGCATATAATTATGTGCGACAGAAGAACATAGGAATGCGAACCTAGAGAGTATTTATGTATACACACTTTTCTGCACACATTTATATTAACTGCGATTTGTGTTCTAAAATAATTTGATGAGTTTTTGTTGAAGTAGTCATCACTTCTAAGAAATCAGTTTGCTGTTGAGTGCCGAAGCGTGCAGACGTGTGTCCAGTACCCTGTGAAGTTCACAAAACTACACGTGATGCCCATTTGTCGAAGGCGAATCCAACAAACCTAGCTAAGTGTTCACACAGTCTCTTGACTAGTTATTTCAAACTGAATTAACTAGCTCGATGATGGCCCAAACATCACAAACGGGCCCTCCGGAGCTAAGGTATAACAGCGCCCCTTTTCCTCCTCCGTGGTAAAGGGGCAATACATCCCTCTTTGCAAACGACCCGCACATAAAAAAACGCAAGCTGGAAGCAATCAAGACTAATGCGAACAAGAGTCAAACTAAACCACCAGCTAGCCAAGTGACCACCTACAACAGGTTCTCAATACAATATCAACTTCACCGGACTCGAAAAACTAATAGAGAAACAAATAGAACAAATCAACGACTTACACTCTAAACTTTCATCACTAACACTCTTCATGGATAAATTAATACGCACAGAAGCAAAATAAAACCAATTCGTATAGTTCTGTAGAACGCCAACGATCTAGCTGAGCACAAATTTGAACTAGAACTCTTCTTAAAACAACAGCAGATCGACGTAATGCTCATAGCTAAAACTGACTTCACCGACAAAAACTATCTCAAAATAAACGGCTATAACTTCTACCATACCCAACATCCCAGTGGAAATGCCCACGGCGGCACCGGAATCATCATCAAATCCAGCATTAAGCATTACGAGCTTCCATCATTCCAGAAAGACTACCTTCGAGCCACAAGCGTAGTAATAGAAGACCGCCATGGTACAATCACCACCTCAGCAGTATACTGCCCTCCCAGACACTCTATTGTTAAAGGAAACTTTGATAATTTTCTTGACGCTCTGGGTAATAGATTCATAACTGGAGGAGACTATAATGCCAAACATATCCAATGGGGCAGCAGACTTGTCACAGTAAGAGGCAAAAATCTCTTGAATCTAATCACCAACAATCTCAACTACCTCACCACATATGAACCCACATACTGGCCCACTGACACTAACAAAATACCTGATTTACTTGACTTCTTCATAACTAAAAATATCTCGTCAAGATATGTCCAAATCAACTCCTTGGTGGAACTCTCTTCTGACCATACCCCCGTTATAGCAACAGTCAGTTCAAGAATAATCGATAATCCACCTAATGGCTTTATTTATAACTAACTCACCAACTCGCAGCTCTTTAGAGAAGCCTTTAATCATTCAACTACAGCCTTAATTTCACTAAAAACAAATGAAGATATCGAAACAGCCACGGAATACTTAAACACGAGCATAATAAACGCTATCCGCTCCTCCATACCTACTAAAACTTCTATCAGCAACCACGAATATCCCCATTACATATTTAAAAAAATCGCAGAGAAACGTAGACTAAGAAGAGTATGGCAGACCGATAGAACACCGGATGACAAACGCAAACTAAACAACGCAACCAGGAAGTTAACCAAAATCATCAAAAAATATAAAAATGACTGTTTTCAAAAATATCTCGCCAATTTGTCCCCCACAGCCGACTCCAGCTACTCACTATGGAAGGCTTCCAGGAAACTCACGCGCCCCCCGCAAATAATCCCCCCAATCCGCCCTCCGCAAGGTGAATGGGCGCGTAGCCATATAGAAAAAACCAATCTGTTTGCTAAACATCTCTATAACGTATTTAAATCCCATTCCTCCAAAATTACTGAATCTGCACTCTCCCTTCCAAATGTCACCTCCTATTGAAATTAGGAGGATTTCACTTCTGTAGAAATTATAGAATTAATCCGTCGCTTAAATCCCAGGAATGCACCGGGGCATAACCTAATATGCAATAAAGCAATCAAGGAACTTCCTATGAAAGGGATTGCACTCATCACATCAATTTTTTAACGCAATTCTTCGCCTTTAATACTATCCCAGGGCCTGGAAGATATCACTGATTACTCTCATCCCTAAACCCGGAAAACCAATATACGAAACTAGCTCCTATCGCCCAATTAGTCTTCTACCTACTTTGTCAAAATTATTCGAGAAGATGTTAACGATTCGACTCCTTCCACTCTTAGAAGATTTGAAAACACTGCCAGATCATCAATTCGGTTTTCGGAAGCAACATTCCACAATAGAGCAAATCCATCGCATAACACACAATATCAACCAAAGCCTAGAAAAGAAAAAATATTGCTCAGCGGTATTCCTTGAGGCATTCAATAAAGGCATTCGATAAAGTATGGCATGAAGGACTTCTATACAAACTTGAAAAATCCTACCACACACCTACTACTCCATCCTTAAATCCAACCTAACCAAAAGACAATTCATGGTTAAATACTTAGACGCCACTACCACAACATTCCCAATAGAAGTTGGCATACCCAAAGGTAGTGTCCTCAGACCCGTGCTGTTCTCCATCTACACTGCTGATTTACTAGTATCAACAGAAATAACTATAGCAACATTAGCTTCCCACGCAGACCCGATAATTGCTTCATCCATTCTCCAGCGATGTCTTGACTCTATGGAAAAGTGTTTTCATAAATGGGGTTTCAAAATTAATGAAAACAAATCCACCCATGTAACCTTCACGCTGCGAAAATAAACCTGTCCTCAGATCACTATTAACAATATAACAATTCCTAATAAGGACACAGTCAGATACCTGGGAATGACTCTGAACAGAAGACTAACGTGGAAACAACACATCACAGACAAATCGAAGCAACTGAAGGATAAACTTAAAAAATTTTATTGGCTCACTGGCCGTTGCTCCAACCTAAGCACCTATAAGACCGTAATAAAACCTGTCTGGACCTACGGAATTCAACTATGAGGAATAGCAAGTAATTCCAACATTGAAATACTTCAATGCTTCTAATCAAAAACGCCAAGATCCCTAATAAATGCACTCTGGTATGTCACCAACGAAGCAATACATCGCGACCTCAAGATATCCACAGTCAAAGAAGAAATATCAAAATATAGCAATAGATATAGCAAAAGAGTCATCAAACATCGAAACCCCCTAATTACTAAATTACTTAACACGTCGGACCAGATCCGCAGACTAAAAAGACATCCGTTAGACCTAAGCACAAGATTTAACTAGATATTTAGATTAAGTAATATTTACGTATTTATAATAATTATTATAGATAAGTATAATTTATAAATAATTAGCCATGTCACTGCGCCACGCCAGAGAAAATTACTTATAATTCTCAATGCGAGAATTGATAGTAAAATAAAAAGTAAATAAAGAAAAAATATGTACAGTACAATTAAAACATTCAAAATATGAAGACAAGAACGTTCAACGTTACATCCATAACAAAAGATGGTTCGTTAAAACTTACGTTTCTTGTAGATTACTATCGACCTCCTCGGAAACATTTTTCGACCAATCTAGACACTGAGAATGCTCAAAGGCGCATGCAAGTTTTACAGCAGTCATTGTCAATGCTGATCCTTCTTCCAACTTTGACCCTACTTCGCTGTACAATGGGGATACGAATCTTGCTATGAATTCCTAAAATTTAACACAATAATATCATAGGAATTGGCTTACCTTATTGTTCTTCAACTTTATCGTTTTCTAAAAAGTATCTAATTATACATATCATGCTACTAGAGCGGTGACGAATCGTTCAATTCAAAATATAATTCAAAAGCGTGAATTACGCATAATAGATATTTTGCTTAAAATTGTAATTTTTGTAACGTATCGATATTGTTACTCACCTGGAAATCAGTAAAGACCGGAGTCTCGTACAGAAGCCTGTTTAATTTGAACATGTGTCGCATAAATGCACCCCAAGGAAGATAATGTCTTTCCTTCATTTGCATATATTTAATGAATTCAAAGGCGGTGCCATATTTCATCAAGCCTATTTCAGCCAAACTAAAAACGTCGTCTACGAGCGATACTCTCGTTTCTGGTGGAAACAGCTCATGATTCTCCGCAAGTGCCAATTTTAACAGCATCCAATTTGTTTCGTCGTAGTGCACGCGGTAGAAACCTTGAAAAATGTAATGGTACAATTATTTCCATTAATTTACGAAGCAAAGTGTCTGGCAAATTCACAGCGTAACGAGAAAAAGAAGATCATTTCACGTGTAAAAATACAAGAAAGAATTCGATAATTGTGCAGAAGGTAGAAACGATTCTATTTCTGGAAGCTAAGACGTGCCGAAGGTTCGGCAATTATCGAAAGCTCGCGATAAGCCATGATCTAAGCCAAGTTTGAGTTTAAAAAGTCTCGCTTTCTTATTTTGCATTTTTTCGAAATGAATCTTGTACCATTTATCTGATCAAAATGACACAAAATAGCTCGGCGCATATTTGTTTATTTAATAAGTAACAGTTAAGTACATATATCCATAAGCAAATATAACTCAACTTATACCACATTTGGTCTCGTTTTCAGCAGAAGGATCTCACGTGAAAGATTAATTTAGAAAGAGTGAAAATTAAAAAATATTTATATCTGACATTGAATCATATGTTTGTGTCAATTATCGCATATTTACTGTAGATTGGCAGTATGACATTCGTAAAAATGAAAAAAACAAATAGAAAAGGCAAAAATTACAGGATATATATCTGAAAGTATAAAAATTATAATGTAAACAAGTTACTACAAATCTGTTCTTATTATTTCATACTTGAATATTAATAATCTTATCAGAGTATTCAATAAAATATAATAAATATATATTTTAGTTAAATTTGCCACATACCAGTCTTATTTACATTGAAAAGAACCCAAGATTCATTGGAACCAATGCCATCCAGCGTGATTTTAGGTTCAGGTGGAAACCAGATCGTAGCAGGAGACGACCAATTACCATTATTGTTGGTGTAACTCAGTGGGATATGCCAGAATTTGGAGATACTTTCGAATGGACGATCGAGCGCAAATTGTTCCTAAAAGAATTATTTAATTCCTAATACACCTAATCAGAGCTAGTTCGTTAAAATAGTAAATTTAATAGATTTAGAATATTGGCAACAAAATCTCTGTCTTCATACGATGTATAATATCGTATTCAACGTTACAATTTTGTGGCGTATTGCATTATCTATTATCCGTCATTCGTGAATGAAAATTTCTAAAATTAGCAGTAGAATAACTCCATTTAATTTAATTTAATTTAATTTGATATGATAGTTAATTCATTTAATCGAATAGCAGTTGATTTTATATTAATAACCTGATACAAGGTTTCGTGTTTTCTGACATGAGAACTACACGACAATCTCGTTCACGAATTTCGTTTACTTTATGTCCTTCATTCTACTTTTACATCTAAACTTGAGTAAATTTTCTTTAAATTATCTCCTTATTTACAGCATAAACTGTTCAAAGTTGTATAATCATAGAATTTAATACAAAAATTGCAATGGTATTTGCTACGGTATACCTGATAGATAATGGCGGATTCCTCTTCGTAATTTCTTACGACGGTTATAAATGGATATCCACCTTGAGAAATCCAAGAATTCATCGTGTCTTCCAACGAAACTCCGGACGGAAGTTCCATTGCTTCTTCCGCCAGAATATTCATGAAATCGGTTACATCCGTGTTGTTGTGCTTCCTGATCAAATAACAAAACCTCGTTTATTACGTTGAAGATTCTATTAGTCGACCTGTTAGAGAGGAACTCGTCGCGAAAGATTATCAGTATCCTGCGTATCATATCCGTATCTGGCATAATAAATTATTATCTAATAATTTACTGTCTTAGCCAATCTTCACTTTTCAACGCATCGTTTCATTTAAATCAAAATCGCGTTATATTTTATTTGCATTCGCTAGAGTGAAAATCGATTCAATTATAATTAACATCTTTTCTAGCAATTTTTAATTCTGTAGAACCGATCTCAACTGTCTTTTATTTTTCAATGCTATCGATGTTTGCGCACCACGAAAACCAGTTGTGCTTTGTTTACAATTGTTGGAGTAAAAATCACTGCAATTGAACAATTTGTAACTTCTTAGAAATTTGCAATTTTGTATAAACCGACGACTCAGTTTAGAAGATCAGTGAACGAACAATAAAATTATCATCACATACATTGCTTCCGCTGAAATCTCGTAGAACTACTCGATAGTATCTTGATTATCCATATTTACTAGCAATAAAGACGTAATTATTAAATTATGCAGGAATTTGAGCGAAGAAAAACGCGAATGAAAAAGAGGAAATACATATGTAAATGAAAAACCGGATAATCACGAGGAAGATGATTAATCGCAATTAGCTTCAATTCGATACAGCCGTCAATCCTTAACAAATCGCTATTAATCAAAACGATCCATCCATCGATCTATTGCAGGCATAAAACATTTTCTCGCCAATAATATACCCACCACCTGGTTATCAGTTTCTTGTAGCCGTTCCTAAAGTCGGTATCGCCTATCGCGCCATGCAACATGCGTATCAGACATGCACCTACAAGAAGCATCGAAAAATGCAGAGGCATTAGATCTACCCGCTCGCGATATCTTGCAACCTAAAGCTGCGTCCTCACTAAAGCAACAACCACCAATCTTCCGTTGATGTTTCTACGTTTATGTTTTCCTCTTACAATTTTCTCAACGAGCTATCTACTCCTATTTTGCTCAACTCGGAACACTTTCTTTTGCGGTTTCCCTTTTTTTTTCATTTTCTCTTTCAATTCTCGTCTAATTTCTCGATCGCTGTCTTTCTCGCGTTTGTGCCAACAGCACACGTTAATATCACAAAATGGCAGGTAGTTTCTGTATAGCTAATGCTGTCAGCAAGTAAAGTCAATTATCACCATGTTTAACAGTAATTGCTGAGAAAAGCGACAGGATCAGGAGTGTCAATCGGCCCTCTCTGTCGATGTTCCGCGTTTCTCGAACTTGTTGGTTGTCCAATGTTCCTCCATGTTCCCCCACGTTTCTCTTGCCGGTAGCAAAAGTTGCTGCTCGTTGTTCGTCGAGTAAATGTCTCTTGAAAGTGTATAGTTTTCGCTACTTGCTGCTACTTGTTGTTCTTTGGAACTTGTAACAACAACAGGTAACATAAAGTTCCTCGTTGTTGCCTCAGTGAAGACGCAGCTTAAGACTAACAGTGAGCCGGTTTACCTTTCGCGTGCTCGTAGTTAAGAGATTGCCACAGATGATAGTTGGCATTTTCATGGAAAGGCCTTGAAATGCTATAGCCATCGATCTCCATCACGTGCAGCTGGACATCGGCGATGAAAGAGTCGCTCAAGTCCAATGACGAGTCTATCTGAAAATGGAATTCTATTACAACGGTTTACCAAGGTGTTTGTCGAGCATACGAAATTAGTCGCTTGCCTGTTGAACGATCACGTGTTGGATGTAAACTAGCAGACTCTCGGAGATCCACGCGTCCGTTCGATTCACATTCATAAATTCATCGAGCCATTGCTGTCCCACTAGGCTGATCAGCACCTTCAGAGCGTTGGCTTTCGTGACATGTGGCGATTTCTTGCTGGTGTAGAACAACGACTGCCTTGAACATTTAAGCGCCCTTCGATTACATTGCTGGTGAAAAATGCACCATAAAAATATCGGCTAATTATTAAATAATGGCGAAATAAGGGATTCTGTGCGGTGTATTATCGCGGACACAAAGAGAAATAACTGACAAGATGGACTTAGGCTATCTAATAAATAGAGATAATTAATAAATCTAATAAGACTTTTAACGAGACTTCTTAACTTCTGATGGAAGAATAAAAAGGAGGATGATGTGATCGAAAAAGAAACAAGTATATCGTGTCATGTTGATAAAAAAGTTAACAAATTGTTTTGTAGCTAAGAAATGAAGTTAGAAGAAAACAGAGGATTAAAGCATTTAAAACAACTTTCAATGTGAGAATATAAATAGATGAATAGCTTTTATTTATTGCATCACGTAGCTACAATCTGCAAAGATTTGGTCAAAGGTAGCCCAAAATATTTACCTACTGTTTGAACTATCAAACGGATTGTACATTAACAGGTGGTTGTTTAAACAAAAAATTATTGTATCGCACCCTTGCTTCAAAATTGACGTAATTGAAAGTATGCAAAGGACTATATCTTTGATAATATCACTTCGTTGATTGAACTGAGTTAATGGAATTGATTAAACTATATTTACTAGTACTTTCTCGTCATTTGCAAGTTATTACCGTGGAAAAATCTTAAAAATCTTCCTCACAATAAAATAGAAGAATAAAATAGGACCTTACGAGTGACTTTTGCGATACTATTCCTGAAATTCTGCTTACAAATTTGCTTGATTACAAATTATTTGTAATATATCATAGATGTACAAATTGCCTACAATATTTCCATAGTTACTATTATTACTAAACGAAGTTAAATAATTTTACAAAAGCACGCTATTGTATTATTATAAAATTCACATTGATAGTCTTTTAAATAAAAAACAACGGTTCTAATTATATGAGTAATAGAGTTAATACGGTGATATTACGTATATGAGCGAGTTGATTATAATTATAAATCGTAGGAGATGTAAGGAACGTTTTTCTTGTAGAAAAACAATAATAGCTCTTACTTCAGCGCAATTAATCCAGGATTTCCCATGTTCTCGTCGATCCCTGGAGGCAAGCTTACTATATCCAATTTAGGATAGGGGTAGGACGTCAAAAACACGTCGATCAAGTTAACGACAATTGAGTCGAGTTTGTCGAACAGGTAAATCTCGTCTGAACTTCTATTCGATTCACACCAGAACGTTGCAACTACTTCGGTGTCGCCTACGATCGTCGTGTTCATGGCTTTGATATGGCCCATTACGAAAGCCAAATTGTGCGGAGAAATAGGCAGGGAATCGTCGAAAGTATCGACCACCATCGAATTGTCCGAGCTTAAAACGGGAATAATAATATATCTTATTTCTCTTTTTAAAGAACACTTTGAGAAACGAGATCGATTGACTCTGTGACGAATAACTTAATTTTTGATAAACCAGAAACTGTAGGATTTTTATGATTTATTATTTTATTATTTGAAGGTCGTTAAATGCATAGAATACACGTAATACGCAAAAATATATCAAATATCCAAAATATAATGTTTGTTATATTTAATAGATAAATTTCTGTCCAGGTTCCACTTTTTAGAAAAGCTTATAAAAATAATTTTTAGAAAAATAGCGGAGTGTTCACGAGCATTTGTCTATGTGAAACGAAAAAAAGGTTCCACTTTTTAAATTATATCCACAAAGTTATGACTTTCCATAAATATCTGCACTCTGCTGATAAATGGTAAAAAATTTCATACGTAAAGATAGTTCTTTAAATCAACAAAAAAGATTGAAACTGAATGGTGTTCAATTGTAGAAAAAAAATTCCAATATTGATCAAATATTGAAAATTCTATTTTAAGTTACGTATCTCATCTAAAGTGTATTTTCTGACGTGTTTTCCTGTCAATTATCACATGTTTTGCTATAAACTGAAAGTGTATAAATTAAAAATGAAAAGAACGAAAAAGATAGACAAAAATTGCAAAATATATATCTGACAGCATAGAAGTTCTAATTAGAACAAGTTGCTACAAATCTTCTCCTATTATTTCATACTTGAATATTAATAATCTTATCAGAGTATTCAATAAAATATAATAAATAAAGCAGAGTTCATTTTCTGAAATCGATCGATGACATTTCTATCGTGCAACTATAATTATAAATGAAAATGTATTACATAAAGAAAGCTTCTTTATCGAACTTTTTCACATATAAAATCAAATTTCCGTTTTTAATTTGACTGTGTCATCAAGCAAGATCGATTTCATTTACAAGTACGTTTTGCGAAAAGACATGACGTGAATTACTTACGTATCCCTTAAAGTCCTGAGGGGCATGTTTGAGAGCACTGTCATTTCTTTGGGACGTGCCACGGATACGGAAATAACTGACTTATTCACCGTATCGTCGAAAACCGGGAACAAACATCGAGCACCGGATTCCTTCAATCTCGTTCCCATTAGCCATCTAATATAAAAATGGAAAATATTGCAAAACGTTTACAAAAATTTGACTCGTAAATCTATTAAAATCCTGCAAATGTTAAATCGTGGAAGAAGCAGGTGAACACGATTAACAGATATCTAAAGAATTACATTTCGTTAACTATTTTTTTAATTATTTTTCAAGTACCAATTGAAAATAAATGACGTACGTAACACTTACTTTCCTTCGCCAGATGAATTGTAACTTCCAATGAAAAATATATGTTCATCGATTAACAGGTCATATTTGACTTCCAACAGATAAATTCCTTGCTGTATTCGACTTCCTAAATGAATTGTGTGAACTTCTTTATCTACGTCTATATCGTACTGTGTGATTTGTATTTGAGAAGATGCGTTTCCGGGAGATACAGCAGGTGGCACAGATCCGAACTGTATAATAGCATCTACGTTTGAGTCGTCAATTTTGTCAGTGTCAGAAACCAAAGCGTAATTTGACAATGAAACGTTGGCTTCTTCGACGGAGGACCTGTTCTCCAATGAGTTTGTAACATTTTCGTCGTATACCATTGTCTCGTTTTCCCTCAGGCTTATCACAACATCATTTTCTATAGAATACATAGTATGTGAAACTGCAAGTAGATGACACGGTTGGACATCATTTATTCATTTATAAAATAATGTTATTAAATTAATTGTTTTTAATATATTAAAACGCTTATGGTAGTTAGGATAGTTTAAACAAAATAATTAGCACTACAATGCCAGCAAATATTGCACAATAAATTCCATATTTCAAAAGCTTCGAACTATTTTTAAATTTAGAAAGAAACAATGTGTTACTTGGTAATTTAAAAACATTGCTGTCGAATTTAAAAATTCTTCTTCCACGTTGTTCTGGTAACAAGAAAAATGTAAATAATTCAAGTACTCGTGAAACGTAAAAGCAAAATACCTGTAATTAACTATAATGATAATGTAGAAATTGCGAAACAAATTGTTCGATTATTCAATTCGGGTACAACAACCAGTTTGTAAACGTGGGAAATTCATTCGCAATATTTCTATAAACGTAAAAATTGTTAAAGTTAGTAACATTACCAGAAGTTGTATCGTTCCCTTGATTAGCGTTATTAATTACGTCAGTGATTCCCCTTCTTCGTCTTTTCCTTAACGGCTTCTTGTTTTCCTCCAGATCCAGCAAAGACAGCTTGTAACTAGTCACCGTAATGTTCTTCACATTTAGCGAAAGTTTATTTAAACTTATCGTATCGTTTACTTGAAAATCGATGTACACGTGGCCTATCAATCTCGATGGACCGTTCATGTCTATAATTGGCGTTAATTCGAGGCGATATTTCAAGGGACGAATGAAAGGTGAAATACTTTCGTCAACATCGTCTGTATCATCGATGCCATCGTTCTGCAAGTCTAGAATCTCGTAAGGCTAAGAGAAACAAATTTTGTAACATTAAAGAATAAATTGAAAGTCTCGATTAACTGCTGATATGGAGATTTTGGTTAATAAATATTTAATTATCGTTGCAGATTATGACTAGGTCATACTAAATTTAGTATGTCACACTAAATCGTAATAGTTATTGAAAAGTCATATTAAATATATATATAGATTTCAGATTAGTCGTTATAAAATATTATTAATCTTATCTTTAATTTTACAACTTGATTTTTCCAGCTGTCGTTCCCAACTTGATTAATTATAAGAAAATCGATGTTTCTAAAGAATCTACGTTACAAAATTATATTAATCATAGAATATTTATTATAGTATTCCGGATACAGTATTTTCAAAATACTAAATAAGTAAATTGTTTTACGATCTTGTTATTTTTCCTTATATTTACCGTTACAAACTATTCCTTCGATTATGTTACATCTTAAATATGATGTATTGTATACATATATATATAAACAAAAACGTGATCTGAGGATCATTAAAGACACGTAAATTCCTCAGTTGTTGGTGACAACAGAAAAATATTAACTGTACCGATTTAATGAAATGGTTTCATTAGAATAAAAATGAGAATGGTAACGATTTTATACAATTTTATCGGAAACAACGAAAATACTAATAAAAATATGCTTTCTCGTGCCAAAATATCCATAAGATTCGTAACATTCGGAAAAGTTTCGACGATTCCAAGTAGAAAAAGAATGTTACGTTATAAGAATTGTGACTTACTAATCAAACAGATATGGACCCCATAAATGTTTAAAGAAATTACCAATTGATCTTAACCGCCTCCCGTGCCATTTAGCTCGACGAAACTCGGACCAAAGCGGTAGGCGTCTCGTGGCGTACTGATAGGAACTAACATTCAATTACAGTCGTTATATTACGATCACTAGATTCAATTAGGATCAAATACACGATAAATACTTATTATTTACGATATAGTACCACGCCAGAAAAAATTGAATTTTCTCAATGAGAATTGACTGTAAAATATCAGGTCTGTAAATATGAAACCGGAATTTGCCTATAGATGGTCCTAACTGATAATGCAGTTATCACTAAACTGCGTCATCGATGCCAAAAGTCTTTGTTGACATCTCACAAACATTTTCGACTCAGAACAATACAAGTTTCATACAACAGCATAGTTTGTAATAGCGTTGAACATGTCGAATTTTGTGCCTAGAAACTACGATTTGCGGACAGCATTGATTTTCTGTTACCATTTGAAGAAAACTGCTGCAGAATCGCATCGAATGCTTGTCGAAGCTTACGATGAATATGCTCTTGGTAAATCACAGTGCTTTGAATGGTTTAAAAAATTCAGAAGTGGCAATTTTGACGTGAGGAACGAAGAACGTGGAAGGTCACCGAAAAAGTTTCAAGACAGCGAATTGCAAGCATTCTTGGATGAGGATGACGCTCAAACGCAACAACAACTCGCTGATCAATTAAACGTGATACGAGAAGCCGTCTTCATACGTTTGAAAGCCATGGGAAAGATTCAGAAGGTGGGAAAATGGGTTCCACATGAACTGAATGAAAGACAGCAGGAAAACCGAAAAACCACATGCGAAATGCTGTTCGTCAGATACGAAAGAAAGTCATTTCTCCACCGAATTGTGACTGGCGATGAAAAGTGGATATATTTTGAGAGTCCTAAGCGTAAAAGATCATGGGTAGCTCCAGGCGAACCACCGACATCGACTACAAGACCAAATCGCTATGGACGGAAGACAATGCTCTGTGTTTGGTGAGATCAGAAGGGTGTGATCTATTATGAGCTGTTAAAACCTGGCGAAACCGTTAATACTGAGCGCTACCGACAACAAATGATCGATTTGAATCAAGCTTTGCGTGAAAAACGACCAGAATATCAAAAAAGGCAACACAAAGTAATTTTGCTTCGTGATAATGCACCATCACATACAGCAAAACCGGTCAAGGAAACGATCGAAGCTTTCAGTTGGGAAATACTTTCGCACACGGCTTACTCACCAGACTTGGCTCCGTCCGATTACTATTTATTTGCATCGATGGGACACGCACTTTCTGACCAGCACTTCGCTTCTTACGAAAATGTACGAAAATGGCTCGATGACTGGTTTGCCTCAAAATAGCGACAGTTTTTTTGGCGTGGCATCCACCAATTGCCAGACAGGTGGGAAAAATATATAGCTAGCGATGGGCAATACTTCGAATAAAATATTTTTAATCATTTTCATACAATAAACGTGTATTTTCTATACAAAAATTCCGGTTTCGTATTTACATAGCTGGTATATCCAAATAAAAAGAAAAGAAAAAGATATATACATATATATTACGATGTTTATGTTTGGCCACTGACTTTCTGTTCGCGAGCCTGGCTCGTGATATTCATGTTTGGACCAAAATCTTCATCACGAGTCAGACTCGTTAAAGCACGGGAAGGGGTTAATCTGTATTCAAGTGAATGGAATTTCATATCGAGAAAGTGACTGTTTTATTATCTGAAAATTTCATTATCGGAACAGTTTTATTTTCTTATTTGTTTGGATAAGAGAGGCTGTACCCTACATATTGTTAGTTGGTAACTTATCACCGACAGATCCTGGTTCAAAAATCTACTTTGCCCAGAAACGAAATAATTAACTCGATGATTTCCGTATTTTATGTACCTAACTGTTACTTACCTTTTTCTTTGGTAAGGAATTGATGTACCATCCGAGAAATCCTGCGGCTATGACACCGATAATAAAGACCACGATGATTCCTGCTATCTTTGTATACGATAAGAACCAACCATCGCCTCTTTTATATTCCATGTCATCGTAAGTCATAAATTGCACCGGACCGCCGCTGAACTGTGGCATGCATTGAGCTACAAGAATCATTTGAAAAACGTGAACTCTTCGAAAGTGTCGAAGCATCTCAATAAAATAATATGATGCAAATATATGTAGACGCGAATATATAATAATTTCATATGCGATAAATCATTCATTTAAAATAGTAAAATAACTGAATAGACAGAATTTATTGGACCGTGTGCGCGGCCCATGAATGCTGAACAATTCAATTATGTGTTTCTATTATATCGTTGTTACAATCTGAGATTTCCGGGCGTAAGTTATGTCAAGTAGGAATTCTATCTCTACGTTTAGCCAGCATCGCAGCTAGGTATATTGTCATAAATTGAAACACACGTGGTATCTACATATCCCCTCAACTTTTTGATCGTTCGGATTAAATAGTTGGTGATCAATGATTCGTGACAAGAGTCAGATCATCCACTACCTGTCCAACTGTTCGCTATTATCGTAAGTGCAGCTAATATAGTCTACCAAATTTTAAATGATTTTCAAATAACAGCTAAAAGACAATCTTGTATCAAATTAGTCTGAAACAAAAGAGACGCTATTTGTTTTTCATGTACATAAAATTCGTTCTACATATTCTTGGCTACAACTCAATGTTTGACTAATCCTTTGGCAATTTATGCCAATTTTTTTTTTAATATTTCAAATTATTGTTATTAACATAGGAACAATATCCGTATCATTCGATTCGTTGGAAAAGCTATAGTTATCTATAGTTGCAATAGTGAAAAGACATCCATAAAGAATAATTCCTTTTGGACACGAAGCCCCAAAATTGTATAACAACGATAGTAATAATTTAGTGAATTGTATACACTAATATAGGAACGTGATAAACAAACAGATATTACATTTTTCGATTCCAATTTATGTAAAAAATGCCGAAATTTTGAATCTAATTATTTCGCTATTTTAAATTCCAATTTCTTTGGCCGCAAAATTATTGGATACCACAGGAGGACGCGGAAAATTAAAGATACGTTATCTACCTTTTTACATCTACCATGATATAAACTAATAGTAATAGGTCACTGTGCTCGCATTCGTATCAACTTCATTACAATTAATCATCACAGTGTGTGCTGATTATCATTGTATGACAGATTATACATACGCAAATTACGATAAAAACAAATTATCTTATTTCTTTCCGCTAGCTATACTCTATAAATAGCTTCTCTGAATTAAATATAGTATTTTGCTAGAAATACTTCGTAACTATACCAACATCCTCCAAAGGCGAAACATAGTTACAAGATTATAAAGAATAATTCTAGAACTCTCTGCGAAATGATTTAAATATTATAAAACGTGATAAACATCTCATGCAATACATATACATATATTGTATATACATATTGCATGAGATGTTTATCATATATATATTATATATATAGAAATATTATACTTGAAATTTGCATCTGTTGACTTGATATTACGTGATCGATCAATATTCAGAAATAGCAGCGACAGTTCGAGACGACGTAGACGTTGTCATAATCGTGACGAATTCACGTTATCATAACATTCGGAGCGAACGTGACGTGACGTCGCTGAATTGATTTCTCGCGGTGCACACACGTTCCAGGTAGACCGCTGTATACTCTTATGGTTACTGGTGAGCTATTAACTTTACCATTCGCATAATCTTTTTTAAGACCGGCAATACTCGCTTCCTTCTAGTTTTGCATACGACATCAACGATACAAGAAACTTCGCTTGACGTTACGAATCAGTACTTTTCAGTTGGAACTTTTCAACGACTGTTAGAAATCTTCTTTATTCGTGAGAACTGCAGCACGTGTGACGAATGACGTAATTGTGATCTCATTTACATTTCAAATACGGATATTAAAGGATAGCGAGATAACAGTCAACGACTCTAAGTTACATTTTGAACAAACTTTACTTTATGTTTGGAAATCCTTTCGTTTTAATACTTTTCATCGTCAGTATTGTAGTATCGGAAAAAGGATAGGATTAGGATAATTTAGGTTTGTAAAATTCTCCTAATACTATTTATTAAGATAAATAAAAATAACAAAGATTGATTGGACAGAGAACGATAAATGTTCAACTTGAACTAAAACACAAAAGACTTATTCCGCTCAAATCACTCTCTATAACTCTCGTCTTCGGCATCCGCACTCGCACGCTCTCGCTTCTCAACTTACTGCCTTTAGCATCTCTTTTGTCTTTTCCCGCCCTATCGCGCACGTGTCCCGAAAACGCCCGTGGCCAAGGTCACGCAGGCCTTCTCCACGAAACTGTTCACTTGAAAAGGACCGACGACACATTGATGTACCCGACGATGCCGCGGCTCTCGCGACATTGTTTACGATTCGGCCGATATCTTAGGCCTTTTGTCCACGATACTACACTCGGCCATTCCTGACAAATCACATCTGCCCTCAGATGTGCTCATCACTGTTCTCACTATCATCACTAACACCAACGTTCCACCACTTCATGTGGTCGGCTGCAGTGGAAGTCGTGCGCGGTCCCTCGTGTTCGCCTTCTCGTTGCACTACGTAGCGGTCATTTCGCAGGACTTTCACCACACGATACGGCCCAAGGAACTTTGAATGCAGCTTTAACCCAGGACCGCCTTGCGTCCTCTCGATCGCCACCAGATCTCCTGTTTTGTAGATTGTCGCCTTCTTGCGTCTCTGGTTGAACGTTTGTCTATTGCGGGTTTGAAGCTCCTCGATCCGTCTCTTTGCTATTTCACGCAACTGATCCCGTTCTTCCTGGAACATCGCGGCCCATTCATCCTCAACTAACTGCCTCATCTGCGGATCGTCCCGCATTCTCATCCGCGTGCCAAACAGCAACTGGAACGGAGTAACGCTAGTGCTTCTGCTGGGAGTTGCGTTGAGGTATTTTTGAGTTTTCTCCAGGTGCTTGAACCACTCGCCTGGCGTTGGTGCAGATAACTTCGTCAACAACGGGATAAGTATCCGATTTACTCTTTCCACCTGACCATTGGCCCGCGGAATTCCAGTTGTAGTTCGCACGTGCTCTATGCCTTCCTCATTACAATAGTCCTCGAAAGCACCAGCTGTGAACGCCGTCCCACGGTCAGAGATGATCCTTCGCGGATTCCCGAAACAAACAGACTGTTTTTCCAAGCGGCTGATAACCTCTGCAGAACCCGTTGATTTGGTAGGGTACAACCAGACGAACTTGGTGAAAGCATCGACCACTACGAAGATATGCCGGTAGCTTTTCTTTGTAGTGGGTAACGGTCCAATATGATCGACGTGATACGTGTCGAACGGCAATTCTCCCTTGTCGATGGTATTTAGCAACCCTTCCTTCTTCCCTTGCTTTCTCTCCGCAAGGATACAGTCGATGCAGCTCCGCACCACCCTTTCCACTTTCTCGCGCATTCCCCGGAACCAGTAGTCCCTTTTTACCAACGCCTCTGTTTTGGTAACGCCGAAATGGCCACGTTCGTGAGCTCGTCGGACCACTTGGGTTTGCATCGACTTCGGCACGACCAATAGCGGTGCGTCTTCTACTTCTCGATACAAAAGTTCGTTTCTTAAGATGTACCCGTCGGCCTCGTACTGCTTTATGTTGTCTCGGATCTGTCGCAGGTCATCCTCTTGCAACTGCGCTTCTCTCAAACGTACGACTATCCCTCGTTCGTCTTCGTCTATTAGCATGACCTCGGGTAGGGGATTTCGACTCAACGCGTCGACATGCATCATACTGGTCCCGGGCCTATGCTCCACCTTATAATCGAACTCCTCTAGGAGGATTTCCCACCTCGCGACGCGCACGCACAAGTCCTTTTTCCGCATTGTTAATGCGAATGCCTGACAATCTGTAACGATTTTGAATGGAATGCCGAGCAAGTAGACACGGAATTTCTTCAGCGCTTTCACGATGGCCAAAACCTCAAGCTCGTAACTGGTGTACTTCTCTTCAGCCGGTGAAGTCTTTCCGCTCGAGTAATACACGGGGTGAAAAACGTTGTCCTCGCTGTCGCGTTGCAGTAAGATCGCTCCGTATCCCCCGCTGCACGCATCCGTATGCAGCTGAGTCTCCGCTCCAACGCGATACAGCTTCAACAGTGGCTTCTCGTGCGCGATTAGCCTCTTCCTTAGCTCCTTGATGGATGCAGCACCATACAGCATAGATTTATGAACTTCTTCGTCTATTATCCCGTCTATGATGTACTCTACTTTGACTTCTTCCTCTATATCGGCATGACTGGCTATTTCCAGCATGCGATACATGTAGGCCAAGCACGCCTCGTCGCTTTTCTTTCTCGTCCCATTAAGCTTTTGGTGTACTTGCCTACTGTTGGACTTTCTGGAGAACTCTCCGATTAGTCCCTTCTTCAGCTCATGCCAAGTCCTGGCATGGCACTCGAAGCTTGCGAATATTTTCGCCGATCCCCTCAGCAGCTTCCTCGCGTAGACTGCCTTCTGACCGTCGGACCACATACACGTGTCCGCGACTTCTTCGAATGATTCGAACCATCGCTCCACGTTTTCACCTTTGTCGCCGCTAAACAATTCTAATGCGTCTTCGACGTCTTTAAAGCTTAATACCGAGACGGTACCTGCCTTTTGGCGATATTCATCACGGTCCGAGCACATCGCTCGCGTACCTCCCTCGTGTTTTATCACGTCTCTCTCATCTTCTTCATTGTCACTTTCGTCGTCGCTTTCTTCTTCCGACGATACGTTGTCTCCTTCCAGGGCCGCCCGTAGCCGTACGCGTAGTTCAGATTTTCTCCCTGTGACCTTTAACCCCAAGCTAGCGAGGCGCGCTCTCAACTCCTTCGTCCTCAGCTTCTCGAGGTCTTCGTCTCCATCCTGATCGCGCTCAGCTCTCTGCCCACTCCTTAGGTTTCTCTGATTTACCGATTCCTCATCGCGCTTCAATTCCTTCGGAGTTGATTGACCAACCTTATACGCTCGGTTCAGCCTGGCCATCAGCACTGACTTCGAACCTGATATCGGCAGATTCAGACTTGCGAGCTTTTTTCTTAGCTCCTCCAGCGTCGAACCCTCTTCAGTCGAAAACTGTTCCTCTTCACAATTTGCCATTTTCAACTCTTTTTTTTTTCAACACAATTAGTTCCGTTAAACGTGTCGTTCTCTGTCTGGTTTCAATCCCGGCTGAGCCCCCAATTTGTAGTATCGGAAAAAGGATAGGATTAGGATAATTTAGGTTTGTAAAATTCTCCTAATACTATTTATTAAGATAAATAAAAATAACAAAGATTGATTGGACAGAGAACGATAAATGTTCAACTTGAACTAAAACACAAAAGACTTATTCCGCTCAAATCACTCTCTATAACTCTCGTCTTCGGCATCCGCACTCGCACGCTCTCGCTTCTCAACTTACTGCCTTTAGCATCTCTTTTGTCTTTTCCCGCCCTATCGCGCACGTGTCCCGAAAACGCCCGTGGCCAAGGTCACGCAGGCCTTCTCCACGAAACTGTTCACTTGAAAAGGACCGACGACACATTGATGTACCCGACGATGCCGCGGCTCTCGCGACATTGTTTACGATTCGGCCGATATCTTAGGCCTTTTGTCCACGATACTACAGTATTATACATTTTGATTTTTGTAATTGTACGAATGTTATAACAGTAAAGTATCCAAAAGATAAATGTCATTATCGAAAAATCCGATAGTATAGTATAGTATAGTATAGTATAGTATAGTATAGGAAACAGATCTTATAATTGTGATTCTACAAAGTTAGCGACAATTGTTTATATCTTAGAATCTGTTCACCTCTCTATCAATTATGATTCACATAGTCGAGTTTAATATCCTGCAGTAATTATCTGACAACTCTGCGCATGTATAGTACATATAGGACGTACGTAATAAAACGAAGTAATTAATACTCGATGCGCTCAGTGTTAACATTAATATTTATATGCAACATTTGCAAGTAATGTTTATGCTATACTTGTGTTCATATTTTCATAACGATCATGATAATTAATACACACTGTTCTGATATTTGTATTAGAAGAAATTTAGGAAATTTAAATATCTTCAGAAAACGTATCATACTTGAATTGCTTTGATATTATCGACAATGTTTTCATCGATGTGATTTCGCCGACATCGAGTATGTTTATTTGCCGACCCGTTGAAACCATCGACAATCGTCCCACCGATATTTGTCGACAATTATTGCACCGGCATGTGCTGTCGTTGATTATGTATCTTTATTTATATTATACATTCATTTCCGTGAAAAGGAAAATAAAGAGGGAAATAGAAAAGAAGTGATAAAAGTTATTACGACGTACTGTTACTGTGTTAATCAACATATGATAAAAATACTTATCTACAAAAAAAATCCCACTTCCGATCTCTAATATAATTTTTAATATGTTGCCAAGGACATCGCATTGAGTAATGCGTGGTATCAACAACTTCTTGCGAATATCTCAAAAACTAAGGTCAACCGTACATATATAAGAAATTTCTAAATCATCGTGCTATTTCTTGTTTAATTTCTTTCACGTTTTTAATAATATTTTTCCTACGGTTAGAAGAGATGATTTAGGAAAGAAAGAGTGATTGGTGTCAGCATCTGTGAGCAAAAAGGAGTTGAGAATACTTAAAGCACGCGCACTAATGGGATAACGTTATAGAATTGTTTATTTCGTTGAAAAATGCAGGAAACTGCTCCATATAAGATAACAAAGAAGCATTTTACGATCATACTTTACATTCAAGATGCATTTCAGTTTTCTTTTGCGTAAATATATCATCGCAGAGACATCTAAGCATTTTTGGAGTCTTTTCAGTTAATGGGCAAATCCTGACAACAACTTTGAAACTAATTGCATCTCCATCCATTTGCAATGAAACGTTTATGTCTTGGAAATATTATTTTCTTTCTTTGCATTTGTTAATTTTAGTGAACTTGAAATTTAGTGAATTTTGAAATTTTGATGAACCTGTCAATGACGCACTCGTGAATATTGACAAAATGTTTTTAAATTACCTTGTTATGGCGCGTATGTAAATGTGAAAGTCCGCGCAACAACGAGGATAGAAGCGAAGATGTGAAAAGGAAAACTCGGAGCAAAGAGTGCCGAGCAGTTACTAATGGAAAACGCCGGAGCAGAGTGTATCGAGTAGTCTGACGACACAGTAGCAAGTGCCATTTGGCAAGTGGTCCGCGTGCAAATGAATATCAGTCGGAGGCAACGCGGATCACTCTGGTCAAACGCGAGTGTCCTGAAGAACTGCAGTGCAAAAGAAAGATGACTTACGGAGCTACGGATTGTCGTAACACACAGCCACAAAGGCTGACTCCGCCGGGGGTGGTCTCTGATACTGCCCAAAGTAGAGAGTTAATATTACACGTCAGTGTTCCTCGAGCTTCCCCATCACAGCTGAGAACGACCACCGTAAGGATTTCAGTGAGGAAGAATTCCACACTATGAATCCTCTCCTTAGAGACTAGAGGATGTTTTTCGATGATTTTTAAAAGAAGAAGAAAGAACAATGCTTGCTGTTAAACCCTAACAGAGGACGGATTTAACGACTCAACCGGAATTTAGTTTCTCTGCTTCATTTACAATATTTCTTTTTTTTTTTTTATTTAATTCTTTACATTCTTAATTTGTCCAATTTGGACATTTGATAGAACTTTTTAACTGTTTGATTATTATGTGGATGGTTACCCCCAGCGAGATACCACCTTCGTGTTTGTAAGTTATATCCTTTGTGAGGTTTGCTGGGTGTTTCCTTTTCAGTCTTCTTTCCATGTTTGAGGTGTTGATCGTTTCCGCAGCTAGCCGGTTTAGGTATGTTGCTATTCTTTCTTTGTATCTTTTAGCGTAGCTGCTGTTTGCTTCCTTGACCGTTGGTATTTCCAGGTCCCTCGGTATGTCCTCGTTTCTAACGTACCATGGGACGTTTACTATATTTCTAAAAATTTTAGCTTGTATTGTTTCTATTTTGTTTATATGGCTCATTGCTGCTGTTCGTCATAGTGGTATTCCGTACGTCCAGATTGGTTTTATGATCGTTTTGTATATTTTTAATTTATTTTCTATACTTAATTTGGATTTTCGACTTGTTAGCCAATGCATTTGTTTCCTTGTCTGTATTTTGTCTATTATTGATTTAGTATACTGTTTCCATATGTGTATATATATATATATATCGGGTTGGCGTTAAGATTAGGGTTATGGTTAGGGGCGTGAAACGAATCCCCATTTGGATTAGACGTTATCGTTATGCAATAGAGGAGATATTTACTAGTGCAAATATGATTATTACATAATTTGACAAGTAATCGCGATAATTAGATACTCGAGAAGCTAATGACAATGAGCTTAAGTTCAATAACGAATCCGCGGTCAACGGAATGATAGATGTACGTTCTCACAAAATCCAAGTCTGGCTCTTTGTTAACAAAACGTGAAATATTCACTGATCGTAAAGACGTTACTCTTTTCGTCGATGAGATCGCACGAGAGAACGATTCTCCGTCCCGATGATGCCACCGAGGAAAAACTATATGGAGTGTATCTAAGGACACGAGATTCTCTGATTCGTCGAGGAAAGCCTTCGTTCGGAAGGTGAAGGAAATTGGCGTTGCTGCTAATTGTTCAATCTCCATATCGGTGGTTAGAAAAAGATGCTAGCCGCCCTTGAGGGAAATTCTCCTGAGGGAATTTCTCCTATCTTCCCGTAGTTGGAACAAAGACTGTTTGTCTGTTTGAAGGACTTTAGTTAATTAAATCTTAAGATTTATAACGGGTCCTCAAGCTAGCTAAACATATACTGTGGAGATGCGTTGACATCTGGCAATCATCTTACCCGAAGGATGGAGTCTGCGTGTGGCGAGCCACGGGACAGAAACCATTGGAATGTTTACTGTCGCGTACCACTACGACTATTTCTTTTGAGAAGATCTATAGAATTACTCCATGCCTTTGTTAGACAAAACGTTCATCCCATGACCGCGGCTACGTTCGGCGACTGGTTGTCGCCTCGAGCCCAAGCTCACTATCACAAGTTTCGAACAATTACAATCGGACTGGATGACTACAATTGTTTAATTACACCTATGGTAGAATCTATATTACAATGTTAGGGGATTTTCCCAAAATTCCAAAGGGAAGGTTCCGGTGTTCTTTCATCTCCGACATATATGTGTCGATATTGTTGTTATACAGGAATGTTTTAGTTTCTAGGGCCCGTTGTTGTAGGCCGTCTGAGTTCCAGACTGCTATTTTTATCGTGTCCGTTTTTATTTTTTGCTTAACATATTTGTAAGTAGCATGACTGTGATTTGTTGCGTTTGCTGTCTGAGAACTGCGTTTTATTCGCTTATCATTTTTGTTAGCATTTTGGTGTTTTTGATGGATGGTTTGAGCAGTTCCTTGATTTATCTAGTGTCTGAGAACTGCGTTTTATTCGCTTATCATTTTTGTTAGCATTTTGGTGTTTTTGATGGATGGTTTGAGCAGTTCCTTGATTTATCTAGTGTCTGAGAACTGCGTTTTATTCGCTTATCATTTTTGTTAGCATTTTGATGTTTTTGATGGATGGTTTGAGCAGTTCCTTGATTTATTTAGTGTCTGAGAACTGCGTTTTATTCGCTTATCATTTTTGTTAGCATTTTGGTGTTTTTGATGGATGGTTTGAGCAGTTCCTTGATTTATGTAGTGTCTGAGAACTGCGTTTTATTCGCTTATCATTTTTGTTAGCATTTTGGTGTTTTTGATGGATGGTTTGAGCAGTTCCCTGATTTATGTAGTGTCGTTGCTGATATTGTTCTGATTTTGGTTGTCTAAGGGTAGCGATTGGCTGATTACTTGCGCGTAGCTTCGGCTACCAAAGGTGTTGGCGTTACCGTCGTTAATGTTCATTGCGTGCTGTAAATTTGGTGTTGCCTCAGTTTCTGTGTTATCCTGTTACGCTTGCAAGTTATTGTATGTCCTGTTTCGTAGCGGTGGGAACAGTTTACGTTGCAGTTGTTTTCTGACTACACAACCTTTGTAGCTAGCTAGGTGATCTCCATTGCAGTTGAAGCATTTTACTTCATTTATTTTTCCTACGTATGGACAGTTTATTGTTATGGACACATTATTGCGGGTTTCTGATGCAGTAATTTTTTGTGTGTCCATATATCTGACACCGTATGCATTGCGGTATGTCTTTTTTATGCCTTGATGGCTCCACTGTTACTATTGTGTTTGGAACTTTTTTAATTTCCAATATTTCTTTGTTGTTGTTTTTAGGTTCAAGCTCTATTAGAAACAGCTGTAATGGCTGTTTAGTATCATATCTGGTTATGTAGTTTATTGCTCTTACCTGATGTCCGATTTTTGCTAGTTCCTCGCATATGCTATTTGTATTTATTTTTGGGTGTAATCCCCTGATTACTGCTTTGTAGCTTTTATCGGCTTTGAGCTGGTAGGTGTGATACCCTGCGTTTTTCTCTTTTAGTGTTTTTGTCACTTTTCTAAATGTTTCTGGGGTGTTGGTTTGAACTATGACTTGGTCTACTTTTAGTTGTTTTATGCTATAATTTTTTTTTCCTGCCGTGTTGTTTAGTAATTCAATGGGCATTCAATTCAATAGGGGCATCTATGTAGATTGGTGGTGGTTTAACGATGCGGGTTATTGGTTTTTCAACTGACTCTGTTACTTTCTCTTCTAGCAGTGCGCTGAAGGAATTTCGGAGAGTGATTTCTTGTAGCCATTGTTGCTTATCTGTTACTATAGCTTTCCTACCGCTTGTGCACGGTATTACTTTTCGTTTTTTGTTGGAAGTTGCCACCTTCCAGCTTTCGTCCTGATGGGTTAGTTCATTGTTGATTTTATTCTCATCATTGTTTTGTGTTGTTTCCATATCTATTTCATTTATATCTGAATACTTCTGTAATATGCTTCGCCTTTGATTGTAATTTTTATTGGTGATATTTGCATTTTCCACCATTTCGCGATAAGCGTTGATGTTACCACTTTATTTTCCCACTTGTCGCACTTTTCGCACTTGAAGCACTGTTTCGCACGTCCGTTTAGCTCGGCTGCTCAGGCGGAACTGACGACCGCACTGTGGCAGCTTGTAATACTTGCCCAAAAAATATCAATTAAGCGAGCCCTTACAGAAAAATATATTGAGATTATAGAATAGAATTTTTTCATATAATGCTCTGTTTTCTAGAAAATTATGTTGGGACATTTTTCAAATGGAGGAATAGCATTTTCTAATACGAATTTGGGCTTGCGACCGATTAGGCAACACATTTTGCGCGTCTTTCGAATTTTGTATTTTCTATCGTTAATTTTATGCGTTGTTTCCATATAAGTTTTCAACCTACTCGTAGTCCTTGATATTTAACACAATCAGAACATTGTGTTCTACAACATCTATGTTGTTTAACTTTATACGCGAACTCGGTATCGGTGAAACCGCGTCGATGAAAACATAATATAAAAATAACAATATAAAAGTAACCCTTTATATTTAACTCTTGCTCTTCAAATATGTGCACAGTTACTTTTTTTTTTTTTACGTGGAGGAAATCCGCACGGACACCAGGTCACTTTGGGAGGGGGGGGGGAGCGGCGTGGTAGTACCGGACTCCAACCGACTAAAACCTCCACGATGACCGGCTGCGATCGGAAGAGGCCCGAGAACCGGCGCGAGCGACGCACCGGGCCCCTCCCGCGCACAAAAATGCATCGTCTCCGGAGCCACCGTGCAAGGCAGTCTGGTTCCCCTACCGGACTGCCTGGCGGTCCCGAGGCGCTGATCTATCAGCACCTAACTTTCACCCTCACCGGCGGGAGCGGCGGCCCTGGAGCGCCTTGTCCAAGCGTGTCCGCGGCGTCTGCCGCACCCCCGCCGCTCGATCCTTTCGAGGTGGGAGCTCTGCACCCTCACTCTCTCCGCTGCCTCCTTCCGAAGCATAACCTGCTCACAGAAGGAGGTCACGGCTCTCCTCCCTCTCTCGCTCGTCAACAGTGCCGCGAGGATCGCCTGTGGTGAGAGATGTGCACAGTTACTGCAAACCGTAATCGGAGATCGTCTATATCCGACACAATTTTCAGTGAATTTTCAATGAGTCTTTGAAAAAAATGTAAAGAACTTCACTTAGAGCATCTGAAAACTTTCCAAATGCTAAATAGAGATCCTTAACGTTGCCTATTAAAAATGTTACCTGTTTGTTTGCGAGAAAGCCATAAAATTTTCAAAATTACTTGGACACTTGCACGTCATTCATACATCATTGCGTCTATTGAGATATTGTAGTATCGTGGACAAAAAGGCCTAAAAGACATGGAGAAAACCAGCTTTCTCGTTAGGACCATAAACCAATAACACTTACAGGGGTAATAAACTGAAAGTTTAAGTTTATGGTGGGTCCTTGAGGTTATTGAGAGTACGCGGTGAGGACCTGCACACATCTAGCCTCAGAGGTGGATTGACGTCACAGTGTCATCGGGCCCATCAATATGCTGTCGATCGTTCAATTAAGTAGTTTCGTAGAAAAGGCCTACGTGACCCTGGCCACGAGGGTTTGCGGAACACGTGCGTGATGGGCCTAAGAAAAGACAAAGGGATGCTAGAACAGGGGGTATGAATCGAGAAGTCAAAGAGTGCTAGTTGCGTTCTCAAGAGAGTGTGGTACGCGTGAGAGACAGAGCGTTGGATCCGTTGAGACAAGAGTTGCAAACTAAGTATTGAGCTATCTAAATTATAGTCTATTATTGTAATTAATTTACGTTAAACAACCATCGTTCTTTTGTTTAATCAACATCTGTATAATCCATTTAAATATGAAAACTGTTCAGTTAACAGTCTGGTGCGGGAGCGATCCGGCTGAGGCGCGACATGCACGCGATCTGCGATTCGTGTATGCCGCCGTCCGGAGCCCTGCGCCGCGCTGGCGCGATGTACTGGTGGTCCGAGGAGATCGCTCGTCTCCGCGAGGCGTGCATCCACGCTCGGCGCCGGTACACGATTTCGCCGTAAGCGGCGGGTGGACGAAGCCACGGTGGCTCGTCCGTATGAGGCCTACCGCAAAGCGTGGAGGCCCGTGCAACAAACCATCAAGGAGGCGAAGAGACGGGCTTGGGACGAGCCTATGGCCAGCCTCGTCTCCGATCTCTGGGGGCGCCCTTACAAGATGGTACTGAACAAACTCCGCACATGGGCACCTCCCGCAACAGAGAGCATGGACCCTCGGTTCCTGGAGGAGGTTGCCGGCATCCTGTTCCCGGGAGCGGCGAACGAGGAAGATGGCAGGCTCACCGATGAGGAGCCTCATTCGCCGAAGGAAGAGCCACGTGACACTGTGGGAAGTTGGAGCCCGGAATCGAGGATCACCTAGGAAGAATTGCCCAAGGCTGTCGGGAGAATCGGAGCGCGGAAAGCTCCGGGTCCCGACAGAGTCCCGGCCCGTCTGTGGAAGGACGTCGCCGGGGTCTTGCCACGCCGTGACCTCCTTCTGTGAGCAGGTTATACTTCGGAAAGAGGCAGCGGAGAGGGTGAGGGTGGGGAACTCCCACCCCGAGAGGATCGGCCGGCGAGGGCGCGGCAGAGGCCGTGGACGCTTTTCGACGAGGCGCGCTAGGTCCGCCATGCTCTCCGGTGGGGCTCAAACTTAGGCGCTGGTAAATCAGCGCCTTGGGACCGCCAAGCAGTCCAGTAGGGGAACCAGACTGTCTTGTACGACAGCTCCGGCGACGAGGCGCGGTGTGACGTGACCGCATACCGTTCCATTAGGGGATGCATTTTGTGCGCGGGGAGGGGAACCGGTGTGTCGCTCATACCGGTTCCCGGGCCTCTCTCGATCGCAACCGGGACGGTCATCGTGGAGGTTTTAGTCGGTTGGAGTCCCATTTATAAAATGATTAAAAAGAACTTCCCCGAATACCTAATCAAAATAGTATGGGACATGGTAACAAACAAAACTTTCATAATGACCGACGGCTCGCACACTTCAAGCAAAGAATTCTCCATAGAGAACGGCCTGCAACAAGGAACAGTAAATTCCCCGCTACTCTTCATCATCTACAATAACGACTTACTAAACCTCTTTAACCTCAACACAACCACACACAAACGCTCCATAGCCTTCGCGGATGACCTAATCATCTACGTAACAGGCCGCAAAACCAAAACGATAAGAACAGAACTGCAAGAACTCTTTAACAAAATCAGCGATTACTATCATACATGGAAACTAAAAATTAACGCAAGCAAATGCGAAACCATACTATTCAGACCCAGAACAAGCAAAATCGGCCCAGCAGAAAGGGAACAAGTCAGGAAATTCCGCCTAAAAGAAAAAGCAAACGAAGAGAACCTCATTCCACACAAAAACTGCGTAAAATACCTAGGAATAAACATAGATGAAAAACTAAATTATAAGCAACACATCGAAATCCAACTCTCCAAAGCCAGTAAAGCTTTTTGGAATACAAAAAGGCTGTTTTACTCCAGACTTCTCGATAGCAAAGTAAAAATCATGTGCTACCAATCGCTAATAAGACCCATTATAACCTACGGCTGCCCAATATGGTACAACATACCTGCGTCAATAATGGAAAAAATTCGCATATTTGAAAGAAAATGCATCAGAGCTTGCCTGAGCATTTACAGATCAGAACATAGCGGATACAGAAAATACGTAAAAAACAAAAAAATATACGACTTAGCCAACATCCACCGCATCGACTGTCACATCCTAAAACTAACGAGAAATCACTTCTCGCAAGCCGCGAAGATCAAAGAAAACAGCCTAATCTTCGGCTGCTTATACCCAAACGACGCATACTTCAAAAACACTCTGTTAACAGGCTACATCCCCCCCGAAGCCTTTCTATACCTAGACGAAAGAAACTATCTCCAAGACCAAAACAACATACCCATAATTTATCATATGCAAAGGAAAATAGGAATGAAATCTATTCAATACGAGGAAAACCTAGATGGCCGCACGGCAGACACTAGGTGGAGATACAACATGGCCCTCCCCCAAAAGGATACAGAAGACAAACACAGGAAAAACACAAAAAAATATTTGTGGATACGGAATTCACAACAAAAACAACAAGATAAAGAGCCACAGAACGACAACGCTCACCGAATCAAAGTGTAAATATGTAAATATGTAAATAGATAAACAAATATTATACTAATCCCATAGAACACCCCTCCCCACCCCTCCCAGTCCATCCCCTCCCAGCCCCTCCCTAATAGGCTAGCGAACTGTCCTGTTTTTGCGTCCAGGCTTTCAGGACATAAATTAAAATATCGTACATAAGCACAGCGCAACAGCGGCTTAATTTTATTTTATTAACAATAATAATCTTAAAAAAAAAAAAGAGAAAAGAATGTAATAATGCATGGCTACGTCGTACCGTCGCGTATCGGTACTCTTGCCTGTACCACCCTACAATTAGAATTCAGCGTTTATTCTGGAAAAAAAATGATGTAAAAAAATATGTAAATAACCTGGAACTAATAAACAAAGATAAAAAAAAAAAAAAGTCGGTTGGAGTCCGGTACTACCACGCCGCTTCCGCCCCAGAAGCGGCCTGGTGTCCGTGCGGATTTGCTCTACGTTAATAAAAAAAAAAAAAAAGTTAACAGTCTGGTATGGAAGAAAGTGCTGAGACGCGTGCAAGTCTGTATCGATGAATATCTTTGAAATAGTTTATCACATAAAAATAAATCTCCCTTCGACGATCTATCCCGTCGGCTCCCGATGTCCGATTGCATCGAGAGACACATTTCTTTGAACAGGACTCGATTCCATTGCACGTCCAAGAAAGCATCCAGTCACCCCACGATATAGATAGTTTTAAGCGTCTTTTATTCCCACTTTTCACCTTTTATTGCCCACTAGACCAAACTCCATTAGTTAATAAAACCATCCAATCACTAATCGCTTCGCAAGAAATTTTTAAGTCTCAAACTGAGCCTCGTAATGGGAGCAGAGCCAAACAAATATCTCACTCCGTTTTAAAAATGCAGATTACCTTGAAATATGTGGAAAAAACAATCTTAAACGCGACATGTATCCCTTGAAATGCTTCAACTATGTCTTAAGGACTTTCCCCATAAAACCTCAAATAACGCAGATATTTAGATGTTCCCATTTAAACGGTCGAGCCTGCATATTGCATATTGCATTATGATATAACATATAGCAGGTAATACATAATATATAATATATAAATACATACACAAGCAAGTCTATCGACGAGAAACCTGCAAGTACATAGTCCATAACAAAGCCCTATAGCAAATATGTTACGTGGAGCACTTTAGTACGAGATATTAGTGACACGAGATTAATTTGACATGTGGCACTGTAGATTAATATAACCTACGCTACAATACGTCTAAAGTGTTTGATACCCTACGTTTATCGTTTGCATCAAGTTCACTTGTTCACTAAAGTATTGAGCAATTGTAGTTTTCTAAACTGCTGAATGTTTCATATGACCTAGTCCTAATCGTTACGACCAGGCATAAACGCGAGCATAAATCGGACGTTGTAAATTCTACAGTTGCGATTAGCAGTGCTCCTCCCTCTCCCTTCGTTAGCTTCCATAGTTAATCTCGTTAGCGTTGCTAATTGTACGTATCACATACTCGTAAACTTCGATTCGCGGTTCTATGAAATTCTTCGAATCGTTTAACTTGAAGTGTTCTACGCTTGCTTGAACTTTGCGTTGCTTTGTTCGCCATTAATTTTCGTCTCTACTATGATTGACCTAATTCGTGTGCTCGCTCAACACGTTGAATCGTTTCAACTAAAGGAAAATAAAAATATACCTATCAACGACGATAGCGCACGCGAAGTGGCCGAAGGTTACTAACAGTAGGATTACGTATGCGAATTGGACGTGTAGTTTTTCACGGCGATATAATACGCTGCAAGATTGTGTGACACGTTATGTCACATGGTGCGTGATCAACGTATAAACAAAACGAAACTCAAAATCTACCTAATCCACGTTCATCTAATCGTATATTAAACTATCGTATATCAGTCGTATATTAAGCAGTTCGATAAACAGCAAAAGGGTTATAAATGGGAAAATTAATCGAAGGGAAAAATTCGCCAAAGTTGGTAACATATGCGCAATAGTCTTTATAATGAAACATAGTATGGGACAGAATTGCATCTCTTTATTTAAATCTCTTAGTTTGTTGGCAGGAATTCCTGATCTTTGTATCATTAAGCGCTAGTTGGAATTATTGTTTGAAGCTAAAATTTCGCCAATATTTTTGAACGATTTTTAAGTGCGAAGGTGAAATGTTAGAAAAATGTAATTAAAATGTAACAGTTACATTCGTATGTTCATACGTTTGTCCATATGTATCGCTTAGATTCTATCGTCAATTTCAAAGCAATTCGTGCAAATGCTTACAGTTAATCAAACGTGTATGATACATAATCTTCGAGCAAAACGTTCATAAGAATATTGCGATTTGCTTGTCTTTGCTAATTACTACAATTATTGTACCAATGGCTATATTACAGTTTGCTTCAAATTACTATTCTAGACTTTATGCTTTGATAAGAAATACTTTGACGAAGAGATTGAAATTGTAGAGGTGATCGTATCGTGCATTAAAATACTTTGATACTCGATGCAAACTTAAAATCGCAATCGCACTTGCGTGCACGTGTAACGTAAATCATCACAACTGTCACATAATCACTGCAATCGCACGTTTCCTCTTAGAATTATACGCGACTCGTGTTACGCGTAATCCGATTGCTTCCATCGATTCACGACTCCTCCACACACGGATAAACCATTGGGATTTTCATAGAAGAAGAAATGGAAATGTACGCGATCAGCTACGTGGAAGAAGCGAATTTTTAATGCCAACTACCGCGCACTCACATCGGTTACGCTTCAGAGACACGGACGTCTCTGACAATCAAGCAATTACAATCGTGGAAAATAGCAATGCGGATTCTTACTAATGTTCACGACAACAGGAACGCGTTTAAGCGATCATGTCTGAGGAATCCGTGCAATTTCACCTGGTATTCGTGGACACAGCAAAGCTCACAGAAAGCTCACAGCAAAGAAACAAAATAATTCTGATATAAGCTGCCATTTAAATACTCGTTATACGAATTATCTTTGACTATCTGAAGTAGAGAAAGCACGGGATTATTGTAATAGACAAAGAAAAGTTTAGACTTGCTGATAATTAATAGTTTAGAAATACGCTACGAGTTTTACTCTGTGCTAATTACCTTTTACTATACTAGAAATAGTCATTTATTTTGTGGTATATACTGTATCAGTGCGGTATACAAAATATTCTGATAAAGTAAATTTGGTGTCTTTATATACTGTTTATTTTATATGTAGCAGTAGTTTGAAGAAGAATGTGATGTACGTGTTAGTACGATAATTTCAATGTACATTTAACGTGGTATTGCAAGAATCGAAATTTATGAGGAGATCGATTTACGCGAAAGAGAATGTTTTAATGATAATGATAATGTTTAAACCATTTAGCGTTGATAGCATCTGAGCGTTCGTATTATATGTTTCAAGAAAATACAACTTTATTCTTTTGAATGTCGTATTGTTTCAACGGAAAAGCTGCACGAGCGTAAAACAATGCAAACAAGCGTAAAATTTATTTGAACTTGATATATTACTTTTAAAGCAACTCTGTAAATAACGAGTTTAGCATTCCAACTAAATAGAACTGCACGATAAAATTGTATAAAATGTGACGCATTTCTTTCAACAAAAGGTACGAAATATGTTTTTCAATCTAAAAATCCAGAATAGTTATCGCACAATTTTATAGGCTGTCTGTTATTATTAACGAATTTGTAAAAAGCAATCAGAAACCAATAAATAGAAAACTAAATTGACTTTATTTTCACATGTGGTCGAGGGAATATACTTGATACCACTACAGTAATTTCAATTAGTTTCGTTGCAAACGAGTGAAATGTTATCTTTCTTTCGAAGTTACTTTCCAAGCATATTGATTTTTATTCGACTAGAAGATTATCACGCGTTCTTATCGGCTCGTTAACATACACGTTTATCTTCTCCCACCTTCTTTCGACTTTTCCATTCTTTAATTAATTTCAAAGTTTTCCCCTACGTATTACGCGACATCGCACAAATATTATGCAGCGTTCACACACACTTATCGTTGCTTCTCTCTGGATTCTTAACTATCTGCTAATAGAATATAATGACTACTATCGAGAAGCGAATAAATGCCAATGAAAAAGTTCCAACGATACCTGGTTAATGAGCACAAACAAGCACGTGAACACGAATTCATAAGAACAAACTACGATTTGAGATATATACTGTTTCATGTTGAAAATTATCAATAATTGTTGGAAGAAATAGTTGGCAATATATTTTACACGCGTTTTATCTTTCCTTATAACTGGACTACAGATGTTTATGTAATTTCATATTTCCACGAAGGTGATTCAAAAAATGGGATCTAAAGAGAAATTTATCTCGTCTACTAAATATCATAGTAAGCGGCATAATTTAAATATCGTATGTATCTTTGCATATTACATGCACTCTGTAAACTTCTGGAATATAAAATTTCGCAAAAATAGGTGAACATCCGCAATCCACACGTTGTAACTTTCCATCTAGAGATCTCTTACGTGTCATATATTTATTCCATGCGTGATTTTATACTTTAAAACGCGAAATAATTCATCCGATATCGCAGACGAATATCTCTCGGTTGTGCTAAATCGTTAAAGAATTGAACAAATACAATACGCGTATATTATGGATGGAAAGTAACGACGTGGAAATTGAATCAAAGGACGAAAGGCAATCTTCAATCACTTACAACTTCTGCGTCCATAGTCCTGCCAACTGGAAATAGATCCTCGACTCATGTGAACAGCTTCTGGTTTCTCTGATTTAAAAACTACCGATCGAGTGCGATAGGCAACAGATAACGAAAAGGAAATTAGCCACGTGAACGAGACAGAGTGGAAGAAAGATCTGTGGCGAAATTTCAAATGTTCGTAAAATGACGAAGTTAAATTTACTTGCGCGCCTCGTTCGTACAGGTGCAACGCAATTAGTCGTTCTACGTACGATGCAATACGTGAATGCTGGCCAACACTCCGAATGCACGTTGGTGCCCCCACTTTTTTCAATCGTTGCCTCGGAATCGCTCCATTCTTTCAGCCGTTTGTAATCCTTTGCTCTCCTTATCTCTCGTTCCCTTGCGTTACGTTCCACGGTTCTTCGATTTTTCTTAGTTTTCATTTCCTTATGCTGCGTCTTGTCTAGTTTTTTGATCTTGTCGATAAGAATTTTCAATAAGAGATCAGATTAACGAAGATAAATCGATCCTGACGTTAGAAATCGAGATGCATTTCATTTCCTCTATCCATGCACTGCGTCTGTTTGTCGATATATATAAATATTATTTCTAACTTGCGAACCATTACAGCCAGTACGATCAAAGAGCGATTGTAAAAAATGCTGCAAGCACCTAGAAACATGTTCTAAACATAGTATTCCCTAACGTGGAAATTGTTATAATTTACCGCGTAAAAAAAATGTGTAGATTCAGAAACCAGTGTAGATAACGCAGTCGAAAGCCAAGAAACAAGTAACTAGTGTTTAATGACATTTACGCTTCTTTTTATGGAGACAATGTTGTAATACCATTTTTTAGCATTGTGAATAACTATTTAGAAAGGAATATCGTATTGCGATTGTATACCTTATATATTCACACTTGCATATAAAACACTTTCCAGTGAATAAATCAAAGTTCTTCATTTTCTCTTTTATACTTCTTGATACTTTTTTTACAAATTTCCTACGAGCACTCCTCGATTAATGCAAATTAATCCAGTCCTCTACAAGCTCCCTTTTCTTTTCCACATTTACGTCTACCTTAGTTACCAGCCTTGCTTTCCTGTCTTAAGATGTATGTGTGTATTTTACTTACTGTAACGAGACTTACAGCCTGGTACAATCTTCGTTTACGTAGGTGCGCGTTTAATAGAATTTCCTTTGCCCTATACAACCCTATACAAGTTTCTTCCTCTTCTTTATCATCTACTTGACTACTAGCATTAATTCCCTTGCCTTAAGATGCACGCGTGCTTGTTATTTGTTGTAACGAGATTTACAGCATGAACCCTAATTTACATAGGTGCACGTTTAGTAGTATTTCATTTGTTTTTCTATCTCTTACTTGTATCTCTGTTGCAATGTTTCTAATATAATTACTTTTTCTTTTTTCTTTTTTGCCTATGTAAGATTTTCCTATATTAGAAACAGGGCCGGCGCAAGGCAGGTCCAGCGCGTTCACCAGAACCTGGTCCCGCGTTTTGAGAGGCCCCGCGGTCTACGAAAATTACCTAATTAAAAAACACCGATTTTGATTAATTTCTACTAAATATGCGAAACATTTTTTTAGTAGCAATAATTTAGGTTAAAGGACTGACAAAAATGATCAAAGTTCAGTATAACTCCATAAAGTCCTCATATCCTGAAAACTACTTTAGATAACAAAAATTGAGAGAAATGTACTTTTTAGAGAAATTATTGAAAGCGAATTACGGATGCGAACAATTTTAAGTAAGATTTGAATGTGTACTGAGGCCCCGCAAAAGGTCACGCCGGCCCTGATTAGGAGTATATTATAATATATTTCTACTTTGATTGGCGTCACAAATTATTATTATAATTGTCGTCAGTATATTACCAGACTAACGTATAATATATTTCTATGTTACAGCATACTTCATGGAAAATTATACTTAATTACATAATATATGTCAGTTAGGATATACTATATCCTATAGTATATATAATAGCACTACAATTTACTATCGTATTTTGCTTGGCTTGTGGGTTCCTTGGAATTTTTCATATTTGCTCCTGGATCTGCTCTTCCAGCCACAGTGTCCTCAGGTTCATACTCCCCTTTATGTCTTTCGGTGTTTGTTTTCCTGTTTCTTACCATTCTCTGCCACTTAATGTGAACGACAAAACAAACTCAATATACTAATTTCCTCGTATATGGACACTTGTTTAATATCTAGTTCCTGTTTTCTATTGCTCCTGCGTTACATATTCCGCGTGGCAGGTTTTCTTCTATTCTACGCCTCATCCCCGCTTCTCGCGTTGTTCGTCTTAGTTTTCCGATGACTCTTAGCTGTGCCATTATCTGTCTACCAAATAAACGAGCATTCACCTTCAGGTAATATTTTCGAATATTTCCATGTTTTCAATATTTTCGGATGAAGTTGAAGATTTCATATACAGTGGACCATGAAAGTATTTAATGGATATATTATTTATGACACTCGAAACGTTTTGAAATTTCATTAACGCTACAATGAAACCCGATTGTTACGACTGTGCAAAAAAATTGTGTGTAAAATTTGAAACGAATCTGGAAATGTAAATAGAGACGTGAGATATTCAGGCCGAGTAAATATTTCGCTAGTATCCTAAAAATATTTACTTTCGTCGCATCAACATTATGTCAATAAGCTGCTACATGTATTCGGTAAAATCATCTTTAACAATCATCATACGCTTAAGATGGCTATTCATCCTATATTTTTACTATATATAACATGTATATTTAGCCAAAGAAAAACTACCAAAGTACCTAAAAGGGAGGATGAAGTGGAAAAACAGAAGAATATTAGCAAAATTCAGCTGTGGAAACCAGACCAAAGTAAGGGAATACTGGAAGGAAGAGGGAGAAGAAAGATGCTGACTATGCAAAAGGAATGAAGAAGACCTGAGGAATGTAATAGAAGAATGCGAAATAACGGGAGGACCAAAGGTCATAGGAAAAGTACTAAATGAGACAGGAGAAGGCTTAGCAGAATTGAAAGGAATAATAGAGAAAAGAACAGCAAACGACAGGAAGGATGCACAGCTAGGAGACTAAAGTCCAAAGTTGCAATAATTTTTAGTCATTAGTGGTTAATTTGTAGTTCCTAGTTTTAGTTTTTAGAGAATAGAATAACTAAGGTAGTGCAATAGAATAGAGTGGAAAGAGGGGAGGAAGATATGTAAGAAAAGAATTAGACATAAGTGATGTAAAACTAAAAGTTCGTCCAAAGCCAAAAGGCACGGACTAAGAAATAATAATAATAATATAACATATATATTGCAAGATAAGCTAAGCTTATCGAATACTTCTTCGTGCAATTACAATATCCGACTACCTAATAAAATATATTTAAAAAATAACAATTCATATAATAACAAATATAAACCCAATAAAATCTAAACCAAAGAGAAATATAACTGAGTCTCTGGAGAAGAGAGAACTACAAGAAGTAAACATAAACACAGTAATATTACGAGCACAGTGTTTCACGTGGCTATGACGTTACACCTTATTGTCTCCTCCCTTATATCTATCTAAACCCTTTTCCTTGTCTTTCTCTCTTTTCTTATATATCTACCTCCCCTTTATTCACTCTATTATATTGCACTCCATTATATATTCTGTCTATAAAATTATGCAACTTTTGGGCTTTTGCCTCCTTGCTATGCTTCCTTATTATTTTGTATTGTCCTTCTCTTCTCCATTATTGTTTTCAATTCTATTAGTCCTTCTCCAGTCTCGTTAGAATTTTTTCTGTGTCTTTTATCAAAGGACTAATAATAACGCTAATAAGATACTTCATAAAATAATCCTGTCATCTTTGAAAGACAGATCCATGCTGTTTAAAGGAGAATTGAATGTTTTTCTAACAGAAGCATTTTATCTCACAATCGTAAGAATTAGGAATACTTTGCAAAATGGTGAATACCTACCATATTATCGATGTAATTTATTTGTGACGTCCCATACCACAAACACGAGCAACATTTGCATAATGTGTACGCGAGCTAGTTAAAATCGATTGCAATACTAATGAAGACGGTTGTTCCAGATCATGGGATGTGCCGAATGAAAAGAGGCCGACGCCGAGGTCTCTCTGGCAAGTGCCTCCTCCGAGGCAGCTTGAAAGTTAGAGGAAACACGTCGACAAGTGGCACGAGTGGCCTTAGCTGGCCTATAAACGCGCGAAGAAAACATACACAAAACCTGCTATCAATCCCAATTGACACCGAATCGGAAACGAACGCCAAGCCGAGACCTGAATTGCCTACCGGCTTTTCATGTATTAAACGAATACACAATGGTTTCTGGTTGCAAAATCAGCGGCAGGACATTCGCAGAGATTCACAGAGCAGCTTCGTGGCATCTCAATTTCCATTGATGCTTTCGGGATTGGCCATTGACGCTGCGTATCTCATCCGTCACCGACGGGTACCGTCGCGATTAGGCCCTTTTGTGACGTCTGTTCGATGGAATTGGATAATGGACGATCACCGATTACGCGGCTAAGTGGATCTAAGCGCTTTGAATCCGTGCTTCGGACACCAATCCGCCACAGCGTACCCCTATCACGTGGTCGTTCACGTTTTCTCTGCTCGCGTTTATCATTTTTTTTCTTTTCTTTTCTTTTTGTACGCTTTTCTTCGTTTCTTTCAGGCGATCCGACAGAAGCTGGTACAGTCGGAAAGAGCAGAAAGTTGGAGGGCAGTTGACGAACGACTGCGTTGGCACGCGGTGCTTTCGCATTTCAATACGAATATTGGCTGCCGGTATCAAGGTCAAGCGACGACGATAGCTTCGATCGAAGTTATTGAAGTAGTCGTAAGCGACGACACTTCGAAATACACGAATTACATCGGTTAGATCGTCGCCTACAGCATGCAAGTACGGACGTGTTGGATAAGGATCGCGAAGTAAGTCGCTGTGGAGCATCGGTGATCGCAAACCGCTTAAGATAATACTGTGTAGTTTGATTATACGTTGACGATCGATACAAGTGTCTCGGCGAATCCCGTGCTACCAAACATGAAAAGATAACACAGTGGAGCGAATCGTCTTTGGAAAAATCTTAGACTTTGAAACAAAATTTCTCTCCGGCATTCTTAACATTCGTAGTTGCACGTAATTAACGATCAAACGATAGTATAGTCGTATTGTTGGAACCGGTTAATATTTCGTTGAATAATTTTTATGTGAACTAACAGTTTTATTCAGTTACGTCGTTTAGCCTTATATTCGGCCGAATAATCAGTTTCGACTTACTCCGCAGGAGAACCATGAGGTTCATAACAGCCATCGCCGGGTATTTCCTGATCTTCGTTCTCCCAGATATCGAAGCACACGTAAGCAATCGCTCCTTATTTTATTTTATCCTTATAAAATATGTAAGTACGATTCTTCTAGATGATTTTATACACGCACGTATGAAAAACGGTTTTAAATATCGTAAAGCGTTTCGGTGAGATAGTTTCGCTTTTTAATAAGCCGAAGAGTTAAAAATAAGTGAATAGTTAGCGAGTACACGCTTATGTTGGTTGGCTTTGTTTTAAAGCTATAATCGCTTTCCGTGTTTCTCTAATAGACGTTTCAGTGTAAAACACATTAGTTTCTACGAGTAATTGCGAGCCAGTTGAGTTATTTACAAATAATGTCTTTAAATGTCTCAAATTATTTACTAATATTTTCTTAGCGCGTTATATGAGCTTCTGGTGATTGTTATCAAAATGAAATATCCCCAAAGATTCGTAAATTCGACTTTTATCAAGAGGATAATAATATTAATAAGAAACTAGATGAGACTAAAACACATGCATTGAATTTACAATATTTACAAGTTCTGTGAAATAATCGTTTTATGTAGAATGTTCTATATTTCAGAAATATTTTAAATATGTAAGAAATTTCTCAAGATATTTAAACGTAATATGCAATGCCTTATGCCTTATCTTTAATAGACATAAATATCACAAAGATACAAAAGATTTAGTAAGCTAAGTTAACTTCAATAAAGAAGATAGTTATTATCTATGCAGAAAGAAGTAGTAGCTAATGAAAATTTAAAAAGAAACGATAGATAGGATATAAAATGAGAATGTCTTTAAAAAATAATATTACTGTCATCTATCTTCAGCGTCGTTCTTTATCTTAAAGATCAACTGTTAGGATAAACAAAACAAAAATGCACATGTCAAATTGAAATACCTTCCTTCTGTTCCGGACGGTATAAAGATAAAGATATATATGTTTCATAATGTATTTCAGGCAGTAAAAATACCACAATAAATGTTACACTTGAAAATCATTTACAGTTGGAGATCAAACGGAGTATAGACCTGAACGACGTTTACGTGCCCAAAGTAAGCCAACGCAGATTACCAACAGAAGTAGTGCCGACCAGCTATCACCTGGAACTTCAACCTTTTATCGGGAATGACAAATTCAAAGGTCGAGTTAAGATCAATGTCACTTGGATAGATACCAGTGATATAATTGTTTTAAATGCTCATCCACATCTTGCAATTACGAAATACGATGTTAGGATCACGGAGGCATCGTTGGAAGAAAGGTAAGCGAATAAAATCGCATCATACTCTTCGCTATAATTGTAAATGACGTTATTTAAAAATGGACTCTATTTCGTTGAAAAATTCTTCTGGCTGGAAAAGCTAAACTTAAGAAGCTAAATTTTCTACCTGATCCCAAGACTGTCAATCCCTAACTCTCCGTGGAAAGAATACAAAATTCTACAATAAGATCCACTACGTTTTAAATTATGTAGTATATTTCATACGAAATTCGTTGAAGTCGCTCCCTTTCTTCTTTTTTTTTTCGCTGTTCCTGGATCTTTCTAGGGAAAGGAGAAAAATGGGTACACCATATTACTACCATGTTACGAGTTCTGTTATGCGTATGAGTTAAATATATATACCATTTATGTGAACCAACTTTTAGCCTCATATCTATGTTATCGTGGAAACAACAACTATACATATAATAGGATATTACTAGCAGGAAATATACGTAATATGAAATTATATAAATGAAATTTGAAAGAAAATGTATCTGGAAATGAGTAACACATACACATACATTATTTATTTATTTATTATTATATATATATATATTATATATACATTATACACATATAATGTATATAGACAGTTATAAATAACTATAATGTGAAATAAAATGAAATGAAAATGAAAATATACATAATGTGGTAATACATAAAAATACTGTAGAACTTCAATTATTATCCGACTAACGTGCTTAATTCGGATAATCGAATAATCTTATTTCCCATACGCAGATCATTTATTTTGAACTATTTCGTAGATGTTAACACGTAACAAAGGAACATAACTTCTTTACAATGATGTATCGACTTTTTTAGTTTCTCTCTATTCTCGTTTCCAAATCTTCCTCGTAACAAGGCATGCCTCTTTCCATCGATGTTCCCATAATAAACGATAATCCCTCTTTTGTTCTGATAATCGAGGTTCCATTCTATATTGACATCTGGATATTAATGAAATATCCTCACAAATATTACTAATTACTAAATTTAATTACTAATTACGTATTGGGAGAAAATACATGTATATATGTATATATAGTAAATATTTGCACACAATTAAATAAACTTTCACATAATTGAATGAAAATTTGTTGACTCTCTCGTATTTTGTTGCTCTCTAAGAGCAATTTGATTAATTGAAATTCCTCCTTAAGGCTAATATCTGATCATTAAAAAATTAAAGGGAAAAAGGCCTGCCACTGATGGCTGTAAACGTTGCGAGAGTCAGTCGTCGTTCTTCGTGGCCATCTAGCTACGCGATTCACCTGGAACAGATGTTAAAGAAAGGCACCAGCTGCGAAGTGGATCTCACCTTCACTGGAAATATCACCACCAACGATACCAGCGGTTTCTTCAAACACGAATATACCGACGCCAATGGACAAAAGCAGTAATTATAATTACAACGCGATAGACGTAAGATTAAAGAAAAAGAATTTACTGCCCGTCTTTTTCTCTAGTCCCTTCCTGGCTACCAACTTCAGATTGGACAACGCGCAAACTGTTTTTCCTTGTATGGATGAGCCTCCTTACAAAGCGACCTTCAAACTCAGCGTTCAGCGTCCGAAGAACATGACTGCTCGTTCAAACACTCCCCTGGAAAGTAGCATAGAAACGTAAGTAGTATGAAATATTCGTTGATTTTATTTGCGTGTATCATGTCGCTGCTTGGCGTTAACAGTGGCACGACTTCAAGAATGTAAGCTTTAGGGGAGAGACCTCTTAAAATTGAAATTTTTGAAAAGGTTAAAATAATATAGACCTTGCTATAATATAATAGCCCTGTGACGCAAAACTGATAAAATATGCGTTTTACATGATAAAAATAGAAATGTAATGTAGACCTTGCATTCGATAAATGCAAATTTTACACTTTTTAAATTATGTCGTTATCAGCACCAAGCAGAAGTACATAGACTGCGAATTTTTATGCTTTTGTGAGAAATTTTAAGATTCAAAAACGCACAAAATGCGAATAATAGGCGAAAATATGCAAAATATCTGAAGTGCACTTTCTCTAATATTTTCTTCCTAGGTTCCACCTTTTAATTATATTCGTTCCATAGATATCTACTGTCTAATCGCATCTGTTAAAATGCATTCTCTTAATTATGGTAAAATTTTATTCCAACAACAGATAACGAATAAAAATAAAGAATGAAATTTTATTCACCATTAATGAATAAATATCTAGTGGAACAATTATTTATTTAAATAAGAAGTTATTCGAGGAAGAAATTATTTGTGTGAGAATATATCTGGATAAAGATTTAATCGAATTTGGATAAAACTTATTTAGATAAAATTATATATTTTTTGTAAATATTTATGTGTTACATGGAGGATGGACATGGTACTGGACGTGAGATATCTTTCCAAGCTACATTGTCCATTTGTTGTAACATTGGCTTTTATAACTAACTTTTTCTTAGATAAAATACTACCTTAAAAAGTTTATCGTTGCTTATTAAATTATTTATTTGTTAAATTAGTAGTAAAAATCTGTATATATTTGTACAAAATTAAGTGGAAACAAACCTTTATTCGTATTATTATTCGAATAATTCTGCAATCGTTACTCAAATAAATACAGAAAGTAATTCGTTATGAATAACAAATAATTATTCACAGATATAATATTCGTCTGATATGAATTTATTCCGATCTTAAATAAATATCTACTCGAAACAATTCAAAGAATGCACAACTCTGACTATCTAAAATAAAACCATACATGTAAAGCAAAATATATTTGTCGTATTACAAATAGTAAGAATTTTGTTAGATATTTTGACATTAAAAATACATTCAGAATTTTTATTGCCGGGATATTAATAAAATATATTGAATCACAGCACGATTAACTCCTTGTCCTACAGAAACAAGAGACTCGTGGTAAGAAATTTGGGCCAAAAACAATAAGCACGAACCTGACTCGTAGTACTTCGTTCGGATCAAACGTAAACAATACAAGCCTGGCTCGTGTTACTTCATTCGGGATAAACGTAAACAACACGAGTCAGACTCGTGGTTCAGTTACTATCGATATTTTCTTACTTTAGTTACGTATAATTCTTCGTTATGTTCACACGTTTAGGTTATAATTCCCTAAAAGAATTAAACAACCCTTAATACCTATCATGTCAGTAAAAAAAAAATCTAATATTTATGACAATAGTGAGAAGTGTGTTACTATTACGGATAGTGATTCGATAGATCCTTCTGACAACGATAGTGATGGTAGCGATATTGTGTTTTCTATTATGTTTCATTGTTTCAAAAAATATTACGCATTTGAACGACGAGTTATCTCAAAACATTATTAATTTAAACTAAGTATTAATGTACAAATTATTACTGGTACATTATCCACTTTCAAATAATAAATCATTTTTCTCCACTAATAAATCGATCATAATTACTTGCCAGATATCTTAAAAAAATATTAGTTGTGCCCAAACGTGTTTATTATTTCACAATTCCTTTGATTTTGTGGAAATATACGTGTCATAAGACGCATACATCTTGCGCAAGATCGAACACACAGCTAAATGGTTCGACGCGTGACTGACTTTCTTGTTTCTTGTAACCCGAGCAATCCGGAGTTAACGGGTAGAACAAGGGGTTAACCGGTTATTTGATTATTTCTTACAGTCTAAGTATTCTTATCTTATAAGTATGTATGCCATAAGTATGTAAAAGCGTAATTCTATTACTAAAAAATATTCTCTTTGCCTAGGACCGATGAGCCGGATTTGGTCTGGGATCACTTTACCAAGACACCGCAAATGTCAACGTACCAATTAGCTTTGATAATATCGGACTTTGAGAGCATCTCGCCTACTCAGGAAATCAATGAAATGGATGGGAGAAAGCTCGAGATTAAAGTGTGGGGTCGAAAAGAATACTTGGACTCCCTAAAAAGCATACCCGACAAGGTTGTCTGGATCATGAACTATTTACAGGATTACTTCAACAGCTCGATTGTTTTACCAAAACTCGACTTGGTAGCCGTTCCTTCGTACGGTGCTACCAAAGCATCTGACAGTTGGGGCTTGATGTTCTTCAAGTATATATTATTTACTATACTTTTGTTAAGCATGCAAGATTTTATACCAATAACAAGGGAAAAATTACTATTCAAAAAGAATCAAAATTACTATTTAATCAATTACTATTTTATTACTAATTAAATTACTGTCTCATTACTATTTAATCATTAGATTATGAATGTTTATGCAAATGGATAAAGATTTGAATAGTACTTTGTTTCATGACTAGAAGATGTTAATCACGTCCATTTGTTTTACATATCTTGCATATTGGTTTAAGAACATGTACACAAAGCAGTGATTGACCAGAGTGTTACAAAATGTAAGAAGACAAAGTGTCACGAACTTTGACAGTGCATAGTATTCGTGATAATAAGTAAAAAATTTGTATTCTTTGCCAAAATATCATCATAAGTCATAAACCTTTTTATCATATATAAATAGTAAGATAGAAATATGTATTATCGACTCGTGAATCGTTATCTTTACTTGGATTTACATAGATATCCAGCTTTCATTTTTCCGGCACTTGTAAGTATCCTCTACTCACACTGTCTATACATGCTATTTTAAAAACACGTGGCTGACCTTGAATATGTCGGTAGGCTTGTCTACATGTTTCAAAACGATTTTTCATTATACTTTCCTTAAACCTCTCGCTACGATGCCCACGAAACTGAAGGTATTCTTGGCGCATAGATCAAAGCAGTTTTTGTTAATAGAATGTATGTATCTATGTGCATAAACATTAAAATATTTTATATGATTGATCATAAGTACTTTGAAATTGGTCCTTATATCTTTAAATGTTTTTACTTCATATTGAGTTCTCAAGATTTATAATTTCTTTTTTTTTTTTGACAACCTGTATATGTTTAACACTTCTCACATAATATTAATGGTATGTTTACTACGTTATTGGTATACATATTTTGCAGAATATTAATGACGAAGATATCGTATACACGGTATAAAGAAAAAAGTGTGAAAGAAAATTTGACGAAAAGTTTTTTGGGGAATTATTAAAGAAGTCTGTAAAACAATAATCAATAAACGTTATATGGAAAGGCAGATTGCTCGCGCGGTTCCAATTCGCAGAACTTGATATCACCGACTACCGAATCGTAGGATGCAGCATGGACCGTCTAGAATTTAAATAAGATTTGAATTTTGATAAGAATTAGACTCGCAGAATAACATGTCAAAAATTATCTGTAAAACTTGACTCTTTTTGTTCGTTTGTCAGTTTTATTCATAATTTGCTTTTAATATAACATGTATCGATAACTGTATCCCAGATTAATTACCAGCACCTGCTTACACGAACTAGCAATTGAAGCTGTGATACGCAAAATTATCTACGTTCGATTAGTGATATAAAATATCAATACCTTGTGCACCTTAAATAGGACCCGGTTAGTCTTTAATTAAATAAACGAATCTCAGTAATTATGTATACAATGTTATTATGAAAAAAAGATATACGAAAATAGAAATGACAAATTTGTCTACTTTGCATCTTGCGATTTAGCACCAACATTGTCATGTGAACGATAGAAATAACAAATCTCGATATGATATTGATAGCTTGACTTTGATTACAGGGAAAGTGAACTGAGTAGCCCGTCCATTTGGGACACAGCTTATGAATTAATTTATCAATGGATCGGTCAATATATCACACCATTCCGTTGGAGTGATGCACCTGTTAACAAAGCACTTAATTCATTCCTAGCTTCAATGACGACGGTGAACGTACGTATCATATTGCATGGACACGAAGATTAGCACGAAACTAGTTCAAAATGTAATATGTTTATTGCAGCTGAATCCGGACGAAATGGAAGGGAAATGGCCACTGACTATGCTATATTCCCTTTATTATGAATTTGCAAAGATTGAACCTTTCGGAAGGGTCGGTGGTATCAGAAACGAAGCTACATCGTCGAAAAGTATGTTTTAACTAAATTATCTTGTCCCCTTGGAGTTATACAAACAGTGCTACATAATAATTAGAAAGTATAATGTAATTGTACTTCATGCTCGAAGTTAATATAACAGAAGTTATGGTAATTTTTGTCATAATAGCTTCTCTGTTAATTATATCAATTTCTATTAGTCGAAAATATTTTCGAATACCATCCGAATAAATTACTTAATCTTTTCAAATATATTCTCCTAATACGCTCTAAAGTTAGTTAATTTTTGACACTACTATTTCCCGTAAATAAGGACATAATAGCTATATATTTACGTGTTCTCTTTTTACTGTAGAACTTTTTAAAATGAATTTCTGAAAACTTCCTTTCGTAGGATATCAAAGTTTGTCTATTAAAACTTAGAACACCTTACACAATTAAATCTTTGTAAATATAATTCTTACAAAGCATATGATCATAAATACGGAAGAAATTATACTTACAGGTTAAAAGACGATCGATATTCATGCATTGTATTGATTAATTATATCATTTCTGATAAATTATACATACAAAAAAATGTAAGATAATAATATATCAATAGAGTGGGAAAAATTTAAATGACTTAATAAGTTTCGATTTTTAATATCGATATTAACGTAACTATAGGAAATATTAAGTGTGTAACATTTATCAAACAGTTTGAAACGTCCACTAATTTTATACGGTATTGAAAGCAAATTAGCGTGTAATTAACTCAGCGAGTTCCTTCTAATTACATAAGACTAATTATGTCATTTTTTCTCCTTCTAGTGGAGCTGGTATTCCGGATGTTCAATTACACTCTCGGCAAAGATCTATTCCAGAAAGGCGTTAGAAATTTTATACAACAAAATTCGGAAGAGTAGTAATTGTTTTTATCAATTAGCCGGGAAGCAATTCTTAAATCCAAATTTTATAACTGGATTTTACTAATTTACATTATTATATTGGAATAATGACTATCGAAAAAATTATAATATTTTTTGATGCATTTATATATCTTATGAAAAAGGTTAAAATGGAAAATATTCTTATTACATTAAATAATTTTATATAATTTTGTATTTTTTATTATTTCTAAAATATATTCAGGTTATGATTTTATAAACATTTAAAACTAGCGTGGAAGTCGTTTTCTTTCTTACTTCGTGTTAATCTATATCTAACATTATCTAATCTTTTATTTAATTTAGGTAAAATTTTAAATTTTGCAAAACCAGAATGTTTTCTACAAATTTTTATTTTAAGACTTTCATGTACAAAATATACCCATGTAAAAATTGTTTAATTTTCAAAATGAGAGATAGGAAACACGTAAACTATAAAATTTGTATTTTATTCTCTCTTTTATTTCCAAATATCTTTCCGTTTCTGAACATACCAGAATAACGATAGCATTAATCATTTTCTCGTAAATTTTGTATTAGATATTCCGAACATTTATAGAAAACATTTTATCAAAGTATGAATCGTTTTCAGAAGCTTTGCTTCCCGGCTATTCTTCTCAACTTCATCCTTTGTTCAATTTTGTTCAACTGCTAAATATCATTTTTTCAGGAATCTACGAACCTTCTTTGCAGATGACATTTACAGCCGATTAAACGATGTTGCGGCTGAAATGGAGATTTTACCAAAAGGCTTGACAGTTAACTCAATCGCGGGTCCGTGGACCAATCGAGATAGAGTACCATTGGTCACTGTCATTCGCAATTATGAAACTCAAACAATTACACTTAGCCAAGTATGTATGCACGTTACGTTCTTAATCTTATCCAACAAAAACGCTGTTCACCTCAGGGACACGGTAAACGTAACGATGACATGATTTTCGCACGGATAAAGCATCAATGAAGAAGAAACGCAGTGCTGATTTTATTTGTGAGCATTTTGAGTAAAGTCGATTCTTTTCTTGCATAAGTAGCGACAATCTGTGAAAAGGTTGATCGAAACGAGAGACAGAATATGTACGTGATGATTGTTGTAAATATAATGTCAAAATGTAAATACTAACAAAGAAAAAGAAACTGAGGACCAAATCGAGCACAAAAGAAACTTTTTCATCCTATATCGATTTTATTTAGCTTCTAGAAAATAATAGAAGTTATCACGAACAGTCGATATTAGTTTTCATCTTTGTCAAAATTTAATCTGTTAGCCTATTTATATTACATAAATGTAAATTAATATTGTACAAAAAATGTAATATATAAATATACGTATTTAATATAGTTTTTCTATTTATGTTAGATGAAAATATTGGCACTATTAATATTTCAAAATTTGATGAAAAATATTTATTATATAATACAGTAATCAGGTTTTAAATTTTTATGAAATATTTATATTTTGAAATCATAGCTTGTTCAGTTAAATTCTTTTTTTTATTAAAAAGATTATTTCTCATACAAATGTGGATATAATCTAAGTCGGACGGATGTGCAATTTATAGTATAAACGCAGCTATACTATGACGAAACTTTGGCCTTGAAGACGGAAAAAATATTGCCCTGTCTTTAGAGAAACTATCTAAACGATCTCAGTGATGTATGATATAATTGAAATAAAAACTTTAGAGCTGATAACCTTTCCTTTGAAGTGCATTTGTATACTTTGTAGGTCGTTGTTGATTACGTTAGTATACATCTACATACTTAGTCCCTGAGGTTACATCGTTCAATTATCGCTAAAGAAACAGCAAAGCGAATAATTACAGTCCATGTATATGTATATGTATATGTACATATAGCATACTTGGCGTGATAATCATAATATGAGAATAATGCCAAAACTAAACTACTCACTTTCCATATTTTCTCTATAATAAGTACAATACAATATGTATATGTATATGTATATTGTATTTATTATATTTCTCTATAATAATATAATATGTATAACACAATACCATAAATTAAGATATTAAATTTAATTTTTTAAATTTATTCCTATTACTCTTCTTATTTCTTTAAACACAATTACATTTTTAAGGGAAAACTAACTTTTCTTTGTTTCAAATAATATTGTAATAATTATTATTGTTAATATTGTTCAATACATAAATTTTTTCTTATAATTGCTATTCCTTAGCTTTGTAGAGGTTCAGAAAGAAAATAGAACAATATAATACATTAAAGTTATTAAATATACAAAATTAATGTTTGTGTTACTATGTTTATAGAAAGTCTACCTCAGGGAAGCTCCACGAGCCTCCACTCCTAAAGTTTCTTATGAATGGGATATACCAGTAGTGATGATTTCCCAAGAAAAATTGAATATTCAAGAGTCTTATCTCCTATGGCTGACGAAAAGAAGTAAAATGAAGAATGTGACAAATATCGCTAACGAAAACCAGTTTATCATTGTCAATCCAGAGGAAATAGGTATGAGAATAATAACACAACTTAAAACAAAACAAAATGCTCACAAAATTGCTTAATCTTTAACTCAAGATGTCCATATTCTTCTCATTATCTACAAACATGTAGTTTCAGATTTCTTGGTATTTTATTAAATCATTATATTATAAAAATGAATCTTATATCTCTTTTTTGTTTAATGTAATTAATGTAAATTTCCCAAGCTTTTTTTTTACAATTGTATATAAATTAAATGAAATAAAAATTCAGATTTGCTTTCAAGAACGAGTAATAGTTAATTTTTATAATTAAGATTAACTGTAGTTAAAGATGAAAAGCCAGTAAAAGGGAAAGATGTACAGAACCTTTATTTTTAAAGCTTTTTTGTCAAAAAACAAAATGGAATGGAGTTACTTAGCTTCCTCAGCAATTGATTTACAATTCTATAGTATATAATATTAAATAGAGTAATTGATTATAGGTATGTTTCCGGTAAACTATGACTCCTGTAACTGGAAAATGTTATCACAATACTTGCAAAGTCCAGACCGAGAAAAGATTCCTGTTTTAACCAGAGCAAAACTCCTTCACGATTCTTGGAATTTAGCTTATTCTGGAGAACTATGCTTCAAAATTGCTTTAAATATGACTCTCTTTTTGAAAGAAGAAAGGAGTCACGTCGTATGGGAACCAGTCTTTATGATGATCGATCACGTTGGTAGACGTATCGAGGGATCTCATGTACACTCCAAATTTGAGGTAAATATTTTTTGTTTACGTTCATTCTTTAAAATATATATTTCAGAGGTACTTTTGTTATTTAACTGAAATATAGATAATTTGTTTATGTTCTTTTAAGTATATTTAATTGTATATATTTCTATATTAATTTTATATAATTTGTTAAAAGTGAAAAATGAAAAATATTCATTAATTTATCCTACATAAAGTTCCGGCTATTTAGGCACAACTACTATACCCGATATACTAAAATGACTGGTTTCAAACTTTTTGGTTTTACCATTACTTAAAATATGCAGGAATACTTTTGGAAAATTAATACTGACGTATATTAAAATAAGAACACGATTATATATTATATACAAATACTTATTTTCATAATCTCTTCTATTATAATCACATATCATGTAAAATTGAATTTACAATTCAAAAGACTTTGATTTTATAAATTTACAATTTTATAAATGTATTTATTTCTTAGAAATCATAAGTTTGCAGTCGAAATTTAATCTTCAATATTAAGTAATCTTCAATATTACTTTATTTTTTACTTTTTGATCAAAGAATGCGCAAATATTATTTGCTAAAATTTATTCTTCCTTATTGCATCTTTATGTTTCCTACACAAAACAAAATTTAAACATAAAATATTCATAAAGCTTATGAGGTAGTAAAATTATTATTATTTCAGGCATACATACGTACCTTGCTAAAACCTTTATATGAAGAACTCACTAGAACTGTAGAACCAAATGAACCGTCTTGGAAAACTCATATGCGTGGAATGGCGAAAAATTTCCTTTGTCGTGCTGGATACGAACCATGCGTTAACGAAGCAAGGGATCAGTACAAAAAGTGGCTGACTGATAAGGAACCGGATAAAGGAAATCCGTCCGTAACTTTGTCACCCTTACCTTTATATTTATAAGGCTTATAATTATTTCCATTATAAATATACAGTAATACACGTGGAAATGTATTGTTACTAATAGCATCAAAGCAGAAACTTATAAACCTCTGCAAGTTACTTACATAAAAATTTTAATTTAATGAGAAAATTTAATGCATGTGTGAGAATCAAAATTTCAGTATATAAAATAATACTAATACTAATATTACATCAATTGCAGTATATAAATGTTATTCTCTCTTACATATCATTTAGTACTTACAATTTTGCTAACTGGTTATATTACATTTTGTAGAGATTAAATTGTATTAACTGTTGTTACTGTTTCTTACTTCAGAGTTGCCAATGAATTTATTTGCCCAGTATTTAAGTGGGGTTCTGAAGAAGAATGGGAATTTGGACTTCAACGTGTTATAAATTTCCCTCAGAATAGTCCAGAAAGAAAACAAAATGAACGTACATATCTTTTGAAATCCTTAGCTGGTTGTCCAAAAGATACATATAAAATTGAAAGGTATCATCCATAATTTTATTCAATTAATTTATCAGAATGTATCAAGAATTAAATAGCTTTCAGTTTAAAAAGAAATTTTTATATAATCTTCATTAAAAAAATGTAAAATTCAATATTTGTTTTAGGCTTTCTATAAATGCTATTAATTGTTTTTAAATGAATACAGATTGATCTGTTAAACAAAATTGTATTGTAACTATAGTAACATAACTATATGTAACTATACATTAATATAATTAATATAATTTCTTGTTTCTAGTGAAAATTGAATAACAGCATCATGCCTTATATTTTCATTTATGTTGCAGATTATTAAATGTAACATTTCTTGATCAGAATGGAAATTTTACTGACTCAGACATCCACCTGATTTTTGTAACATTAAGTGGTGGAGCAGCTGGTTACACAACTCTCTTTAACTTTTTAACTGAAAACTGGGATACGGTGAAACAGAGATTTGAAGATAAAAAACATCTTTTGTATCGCATAGTAGAATCTGCAACTTCCTCGTTTAGCAATCAAAAGAGTTTGGATATAGTTCGTAAATTGTATGAAAGTCATTCAGAAGAATTTTTACCAGATCTTATAAACCAAAAACCTTACAAGATGGAAATAAGAGAATGGAGCAAAAAGAATCTTCCAGTGATTGATACTTGGCTTATGGAAAATTTGCCAAGAGAAGAATTGGAAGCCATTAAAGCTTATCCAGTTACCACTACTATGGCTCCTACCATGGAATAATTAGAAAAAATAAACTCATAATTGGAAATTGAACAAAAGTATTAACAATTTAGAAATGTAAAAAAGTTTTTTAATTTCTGGAGTATTTACAAGTTATATCATAAACCAGTAACACACTGCTTGGTTTAAAAATATAAATAACTTGTTGACTTCAGCAATAACATGCCTTCTAACAGGATGGCTTCTAGCAATAAGATTAAAAATTATTCTAATAATTATAAATACAACTATAATGTAAAATTGTTAAAAAAAATCGGATTTAATGATTTGATAATGATTATTAATAATTTGGATTTAATAATGTATCATTGTAATTTATATTTTCTTTATTTATTATAGGTACAAAGCTTCTATTAATGTATAATTGCTACTACATATGTATTTAAGTTTGAATAAATAATGCAATTACATAAATTATGAACAATCGAAGCTTGATTTTACAAATAATTTTTGTCTGAAAGAATAACATCATTTGCATTACCTTGATTATTGCTTAATTAAATAAAACTTTAATAACAACATGATTAGCATCTTAATTTTAATTTCTAGTTACAAAAAAATCAAAATTTCTGTTTATATTCTACTTATATCCTGCTTGTAAAATTAATGTTATATTACTTACAATAAATAAACTTATGAAAGTAAGTTGCTTCTTAAAAAATCTCACATTCACATAATGATCCAACATAAAATGAGAAGTATAGTTAATCAATTATTTGCTTTTGGTTTGAGAGATTTACATAATGAAATTATATATATCACATTCAATATTAAAGAAGTTTTCAGTTAATTTTGTATTCATATAAATTAAAGATAATTTTACCATTATAAGATTCTTGGGTAAATATAATTCTATGTTCATGTTTGAAACAAAGTAATAGCATAATTAATTTAAAAAATGAAATAAAATAATATTTGTTAAATGTTTACTTGTCACATACATAGGAATGTTAAGATAGAGTAAGCGAGTCATACGTTACCGTGTAAATGGATGCGATATGACAGTATAGAAAGAATTCTGCATAGAAGCGTTTTCTATCGAATGTGCATGCATTATTTTAAGTGAGAACACAAGAGTTCTTTATGTTACATTCATCTGTAATATAAAGATTCAAACCTACTATAATATTTTATAACATTGACTAAATACAAATGCAGGACAGATCTGACTTCATATGGAATTTCATGTATCGTGTTCTAAAATACCGACCTGGAACAAACTCAGTCTCTACTTTTCTTCTACGTTAAATATAGAAATTATATTTGTTGAATATACTAAATATTTATGAATATTATCATTAATGAATACTTTAAATTGATGAAATCATTAACAATTCATATTTTATAACATGGGTTTTGCAACTCACATTTTTTATAAAATAGTAAGTATCTAAAACTGTAAGATGGCAGCATATCATGTTTGCTCGAGATTGTTCGATATTATCCTATCATTATTCTACGTAGAGAAATATATTCGTAGGTTAAAGTAGAGTCTATATCTCAATGTAAGATGGCTAATTTTTGAGTTTAGTTTACGTCCTAATTTTGTGCATTTCGACGCGTTAGTGAACAAATGTTGTGTAAACTGATTGTTTTTATAAACCGACACTCCCGGTGGTGCTTCATGAGACTCGCCAGAAAATATATGAACGCGCTATGTCATTATCCATCATTAATCGAGATTGATTGCATACATTTAATCAAGGGTTTCAGTGCTTTTTTTCAAACTACTCTTGATAGAGGAAAACTAACGTTTTAATTATATTTCAGTACGTACTTTTACGAGAGAAAATGTTATTAATTTAATAATTAAAATATGTTGTACCGTTTTGATGATTTTATTCACTATTTCATACATTATAACCTTAGTATTTTTTCTGTTTCTCTTCTGTTGCTACAGACACAATGGTTGAGAGTACTAAATGCTGTGTCCTGCAATGGGCTGATCATGCAAGGTACATTACAGAAAAATTTAGTGAGCTATTGGAGCGTCAGGCACTTGTTGATGTAACACTCGTATGTGAAGAACAAAAGCTACGTGTTCACAAACTGGTCCTAGCAGCAAATAGTACATATTTTGAGGTATATTTAAAAAATATATTTAGTTTCCTATAAGTGAAATTAATTATAAATTACCTTTTATTTGCATGTATAAAAATATATACATATCTATACATAGACATATTGGTTATGTCTATAGTTTTTAAAAAGATATTAATAACGTAAAGTATGTTTTTCATTATAGTTTTATAATTATCTATTTCAAGATTAATAAACGTGTATAAATAGATGTTTACAAAAAATTGCTTTATTACTTTGTTAAAAAATATAACAAAGCTAACTTAAAATGTTAGTTAAAATTCAGTGCTAATATATAAAAAAAAAAGAAAAGTTATACAATGTAAATTATATTTAATAATATTAGCAATATTAGATTTAGCTTTTTATGTATTAAAACTACTTGTAACTATAAATATCTATATCTTGTTATTTTTTCAAATTGTAAGTTTAATATACTTTAAAAATAACTGAGTAGCATATAAGTAGTAATTGTCTTATGTAATCATAAATTACAAAAATACCTAATCATAAATTTAAATTTATATTAACAGGTTATACAAAAGATAAATTAAAAGCAATTTTATATTTAAAGTGAATTTGTATTATTTAACAATAAATATTTATAATTCTATGAAATAATGAAATTAATTCAAATATATAAATATTATTTAAGTTTGCGCAAGTTTGTTAAAATCTCATAATTTAAAATAATCATATTTTATGTATAGGTAGCTTTTTCTCTAAAATTAATTTTGTGGATTTTAAATTTATTTTATTATTATTATTATGAATTAATATTATATTAAATAAGTTTATGAAGAACACATACAATAGTGAAAACACTTCTCATATCAAATTATTATCATATATATGTATGCAATTTTATAATATTGTAATATATAATATATCATATCGTAATATATAACAACATATTTTGATTAAATCAAAATTTCGAATTTTATTTAGTTATTGCATTGTGTATATACATCCATAAAATTATATATAAAAAATATATGGAATACTTATGAAAGGACAATTTTACAGGGATTATGTAATGTTCATATAAACTAAAGAAAGCCTTATATATTGGAATTTCCTTATTTATTTGCAAGCATTTGAAGAAACCATGTTTGATGGACATACTTTTTACAACTTGTGAAGAACATCTATTGAATATAAAGGTATCAAAGAGATAATTTGTATGAATTCAAAATAATGAAATAAATATATGCTAATGTAAATAGCTTTTCAGGGATACATTTTATACTTTTCTTATGTATCAAATAGATATACATAAATAAATGTAAATATATTTCAAAATGTGCATGTATACAATTATAAAAGTTCACATTTACATAGCATTAGAATTTTTAAATTTAGATACCAAAATTTTTTACTTGAAAATGATATTATGATTTAATACAAATGTTCCTCAATTCTTTAAAAAATATTTAACACTATTAAAAGTGTTCTTTGCACATAGCATCAAATTTTGTAATGTACTATAAATATATTATGAATTTTAAAAATTCGTTTAAATACACTTAGTTAAAGGTAGTAGTAGGTTAGCAAGAATCATTTGTTCATTGCTATCAGAATTTATGAATACAGCACTCTTTTATCTATTAATATATTTTGTTTGCTTCACTGTCTGATGTAACAGGAGATCCTACAACGAGATTTGGGTCAGGAACCAGTTATATTTTTTAAAGATCTAAACTTTGAAATCTTAAAGGCCATGGTTGAATTTATGTATTGCGGAGAAACTACAATTCCTTATCAATTGTTATCACCTTTATTAACTGCCACAAAAACTTTTAAGGTTGGTATTACAAATATTAACAAAAATTATTATAAACATAAGTTATTCCCAAAAGATATTCCAAATAAAATTACAAAAAAATTTTAAATAATTATGTTTATAATGTTTTCAAAAATCTTTTATTATTTTTGTTATCTAAGATGATAAAATATTTTGTAATCTATCATAGAACTTATGTTATATTTATGTTTGATATCTTGTTTTCTCTTTTCGATCTTGTGTTATTTATATTTTATAATGTACATTTTTTTTATTGATCTTCTAAAAATTTGCCATAAATTCACTATTAAATGCTTAAAATTTAAATATTTCATATACAATGTGAGACCGTAGCTGCAAATATTTTGGAATTTTGTTTTAGTATATATAGTGTAGCATTGCATGTAATTTCATAATTATTTGTGAATGTAAACTCACTAAGTAGATTAAACATAAGAAGTTTTATGATACAAATATCAATTGTTTGAAAAAGATGTACATTGGAATGAAATGTTTTATATTGTATTATTATTGAACTATTATGTATGAACTTCTCATCATTTTTTGAAAAATATAGGGAATCAATCATAAAATTATCCTGTAAGATATGAAAATCATCATAAATTATCTTAAACAAGACAAAATTAGAAAAAATACACATAAATATACTAATAATTTTTTATGTATGTATAGGTTAAAGAGTTGACAACTGTGGTTAATGCCATGATGAGTTCTAATGTAGGAAATTTTGAAATTAATACAAATATGGACAAAAAAGTTACTGAATCAGAGATTATAAACAATACATGTAATAATACAGATCATATAGATGTACAGTGTGATGAACTTGTTAATGATGAGTGCTTTGTACTTTGTAATGAGAGCAACAGTGATGTGAATTCAAGTGAAAACCAATCTTTAGAAGGTAATACAACCAGCGATCCTCCTCAACAAGAATTAGAGCATATGTTATATGAGGATTCACAAGATTTTGAAACTAATGCAGAACAAACTAATACATTATTTTCGGTAGGAAATTCTACAAAATTAGTAGGAACTGAGAATTCAATCGTATTAACAAATGATAAAACGAAAGAAGTATCAAATAGATACTTGGAAAATAGAATGATAAATAGTGATACATTGTGTACAAATAATGAATTAAAACCTTTATTATATGAACAATGCTGTGATTTTTCAGATATTGATGAGTGTGAAGAAAGTTCTATGTCATTGTCACAATCTTGCCTTCAACAAATTGAAGAAGACTTTGCACAATATAAGTTTGAAGGTACTGATGTTCCTAGTAAAGTAGGAAAATGTGTCAAAGTTTACACTCATAAGAGACGAAAATCTATAGATGACATAAAAAACAAGCTAACAGATGTGAACAATATAATTCAAAATCCGCCATCTACTGATTGTATAGATTTATTGGATGAGCCGTCCACTAACGATATACCAGTTACACTTTTAACCTCATTAGACATGGAAAGTGCTGAGTATATTATAAGTTTGAGTACTGAAAATATTCAATCTATAGTAGGAACTACCTTAACTGAGCAGCATACATTAAATACATGTAAGAAAATAGAACAAATTATTGAATATGATACCCAACAAGATAGTTTAAATAAAATAGAATTAAGTACTGAAAACACTGAAGCTTCTAATTATACAAAACCAATACTAAGAAGAAGCTTGCGATTAAACCAACAAGAAATAGAAGAAACTATAAATAATAATGAAGCTGTTAAAGATCTTCAAGAAAAGGAAAAACATTTAAAAAAATCAAATTTCTCGAATAGAGCAGAATTATGTATTAAAAAAAAACGTAAAATAAAGGTCACAGATCGTAAAGTTCCAGAACAAGCTATTAACAATGTAATGCAGCCCATTAGGAAGACATTTAACAATTCTCGTAGGAATGCTGAGAAATTAATTGTCAGAAAGAATAATAAAAGTACATTGTCTAACAAAGAAAAGGATGAGCAAACAGTTAAAATAACAAATAAGTTAAAATGTGACATATCAGAAGCAACAGAAATTGATTCCATTTTTACACTACCCAAATTAAATACAATAGAACATATAAATCGTGCACTGTGGGGAGATATGTCAGATTTTCCAGAAGACTATGAAAATAAGGTGAATTTAATGGAATGTACTCCTAATACAGAAATTCCGTTTGCTGTTGGTTTATTACCTTTACGTACTGCTCTGGAAAAAATGCAAGCAACACCAGATCATCAACCTCGCAAAACTCGTTCATCGGTAGCACCAGTAAGGCAGGATATTGATAATCTCAAGAGGAAGAACTGTACTCATTTAGGTAAAGTTACAGATTCTAAAAGACAAAATACCTGCATTAATCATCCGAAAGAAAATGCAAAAGCAGTTTGTCATATTCGGATTAGAACAGCACCGTCGCAGTACGTACGAAATCGTAAAAAGTATCTTTCAACGGATGTAAATACACTGGAACCTCCAACTATTATCAATAAACATTAATAGCTATTAATGTTTATCAAGAAATACATAAAGATAGTAATAAAATTATATCCTTAAATATGAATATCAAAGAAAATAAGAGAACGCGTAATTCTATGCATGTAATTTTGTATTTTGAGAACATATTTTTAATATAAAACTCCTTGTATATATATATAGAACATAGATACCGAAAAAGAGTATGCGACGAACTATGTAAAGTATGTAAACTATATAGTTCCTTGATTTCAACAAGAATTCAAGATATATTTTTTTTATTATTTGGCCATATATTTTTTAATTTATATTAAATGCTACTATACGTGTTAAATAATACTGTGAGGGTAAATTCAAGTTTTTTTCCTTAATTGAGGAGAAAGATATTAATATAAAATAGTTATAAAATAATATTTTTGTTTATTACATTTTTATAAAACTTCCTTGTATATTTTTTAAATAATATTCAAGATAAGATTATTAATTAATGTGTGTTCTATTTAATCAACGATATGAAAAAAATAAACCTTTTTATTTGTAAATGTATGAAATGGAACTGTGTGTTATACATTTGGTGCACGTATGGGGCTACACATACATAGAAAATATATTATGTATATACTCGCAATGATATATTTTGTTTTTCAGATCATGCCCATGTTGTTTCATGATGTATTTGAATATTTAAATGTCTTAGTTTGTTATTTTTAAGTAAAACTATAATTTACACAATTTCTTTTTTTCTTTGAGTGTGTGAAAAATGCATACATATCATTTATATTAACATGTATATCTTATTATAAATAATATCTGTTATGGACATTTTTAAGAAATCATATATTTTATATCATTTATTGCTAATCTTATTCATTACTACCATATTTTGTAATCGTCTATAACTAGTATTTTGTTTCCTCTTGAAAACAAAAAAAGGAGAATTGTGTTTTATTATCGTTTTATATTTTGTAAATTTTGAATAAATCATTTAGCACCTGTATGATGACATAGTAACAAAATACAAATCCACAACAGTAAACAAGTAAAATAAGATTTAATAAAAAAAAATTTAGATACATGAGTATATAATTTTCATATCGTATGTTATAGAGGGTTAATATCTTTGTTTAATGATATACTTTATGATACTTTAGTTCTATGTAATAAGTAAATGAAATCATAATAATCCAGTATAATAATTTGTGCTGTAAAAGTAGTAACTATAAAGCTTCAAAATTATAAAATGTATAATAATCATATTATGTATGTACTTTATAATTGTTTATATTTTTTAAATAGCAATTGTATCTAAACAAAATTATTTGTATTTATACAACATTTACAGTATTTTGAGATGTTAGCAGTTGCTGTACAATGTAACATAAATGGATTGTTTATTGCAATAATATACAGATATTTTTTACATAAATTTATGTATACATATACAATGATACAGAAATATATATATTTTTTTCGTAATAAACATTTTTGATGTACACTTGCGATATGTTTGGAATTTTTACTAATATTTCAATTACATTTTTTTACACAAAATTTATATCTCTACGGATAAGACAATTTTATGAAACTCTAACGGAATATTATATGGAATTGCGTACTTAGTTATGTCCTTGTGTTCCATATCCTTGTTATTAAACATTTTTATTACTTCATAGATTACATTCAATATCATATATTGCCAGAATAATCATAATAAGGGACTGTGTAATCCGTACGGAAACATATAATATACGTATGTATTCAATATGCTCTTGACACTGCGCAGAGGACGAAAACGGACTAAAGAAAGAGCCATGTTTATTTATAACTAGTAATTTGATTGGCCGTGCAATGTACACTATGATACATGTACAATCGATATAAGTAAAGTATAATTGTCGTTATCTTAGTTCTCTAATTTCCGATGTACCAAAAGAAGTCAATAAAGTAAGAGCAGAGATAAAAAGCAATATAATGCACTATCAAAATATATCGATAAAATACGAGTAATCAAAAAAATTAAATTGCTTAAGTATTTAACATCCATGAAGACTATCTTTTATATAAACAATTTTGTTAATAATGATATTTTACTTCCAATAAATACAATCAGGCTAATGCAAATAATAATTTATATGTAACTAATATACAATCTGTATTCTACATAATGAAAGATTAGAAATATTTTCTGTGTTATAGAGTCACTATATATAGGATATGTTTTCATATGTTTTCGAATCAAGGCAGATAAACAATGGGAATATTTTATAAAACTTTATAAAATAATATAATACTTTATAATTATTTTATGATAATTAATTTATGAATTAGTTGGAACATTTAAATCTATAATCATGCATATACATACATAAATATAAGCGTATAATATATGAAACCTATCTACACATGTGATAAAACACACGAGAACATTGACTTTAACACTATTATTTTAATATTAAACTTTAATATAATTTTTTCATACGTAGATATAAGGTAAATGATAATTCGAAAAAATAGTATCAATTGAAATAAACAACTACTTGAACTATTTTAAAAAAATTTTCAACAAAACTTTTGTCTCCTTTAATAAATATTAGCATCACTAAAGTTGTAAGATGCATTAAACTTACATGAATTTTGTTTGTACATAACGTATGGTGATCGATGAAACAGGTAGTTTCGAAATTATTATCGAACTCGCCTGCTTATCACGAAATTTTATAACGAGTGGCTGTATCGACAGGAAAGACATTACGTGGCATCGTATAACGCGTTTATTCTAGTCTTATAATTCAGTTGTGCACACGGTGAAAGGTGCACGTTGAGATCTAACCAAGCAGGTAGGTAGGTACATGCTCAATGTTTAGTGCTACAAAGAAGACATTCTACGAGGCCGACGCAGCGCAGCTACAGTGCAATCAATGAGCGCATATTGATCTCAACCCTTCACGGATTCTACACCTGCAGGGGCGGATCACTTGAGCATCAGACATAGATATCACAACTTGATTAAAAATATTATATCGAGACATACTATATCATAAACAAACTCCTTGTTCTGTCATGAGATTATATGTTTATTATCTTTAATCAGTATTTAATTGTCCGTATTGCATTTTAAAATAACTATGTTGTACGATTAATTTATAATGAAAATTATGCCATCAAAAATATCCAGCGACTCTTAATAGTAATAAATTTTAAAAAGCCATATTTATATAATGTCTACATATTTAAATGATATAGTATTGATAATATCGATATTACAAAAAATTATAAAGAAAATATAATAAACATAAAAATATAATAATAATAATATATGAAATTTTAAATTTATATTTCCTTGACAATACAAATTTCATATATAAATTATATGTATATTAAATCAAACCTTTTAATAATATTATACACTGTAATCATAATTGTTATTATTAATTCGCCGTGTGTGTATATTCTACAAAAAAAATTAATATTTAATAAAAATAGTAAATAGCAATAAATTGAATATTAAATAAGAGGAAGTATGAAACATATTTCAAATTGTTTCGTCTTATCGATATATGAATTTCGATATCAAGTTCGATATCTCGCATATGCAATTGTTTAATATCAGTTAATATTAATGGATACTAGAACAAAGAGCACCGGTTCATTCCAACGCCAAATTGTCAGTTGCTCATAGAATTACGTCGGATTTTCTTAGGTGACGTTACGTAAAATAAAGTAAGCATAAGGAATCTCATAGTCTAACACGAGCGCCGGAAGCTACAAAATGATTGCGGTAACGGGTGCAAACTACCAAATTCTTCCATCATTAATAAAAAAGAGACAATTTGTGTATTATCCCTGAAATTGAGTATCTGGATTGATTAATAAAGGAACGAACGTTTAAATAGAAAAGCGTTGGAGAATTGTACGAATGAAAATTCTCTCGGTCTAATTAGATACATAAAGGAAATGAATTTAGGCGCGTTAAAGTGAAGTTGTGTAAAAGGCCGCGAGATGTCAGGTCGATCGGTGCCGCGAGCGAACAAAAGAACGGGATTGGTCGCTTCGAAAGTAGTGCCAGACATGTGTTTCGTTTCCCGCCTCGTGGGTTGTTATTGTGTGGGGGCCCCGCCAGTCCGGTGAGTCGAGTGTAGCGAGCATAGGGCCTAGGCCAGAATCGAACTGCCGTTGGGTTGGCTCCTCGGTACGGTGGTGGCTCTGTCCGACTAGTGACCGACCGTGGTCCGTCCGTCATATTCCCGGTTTGAAAGCAAGGTTGCGACGAGTTGTTGCGACGCAGGAAGGTGTAGTGATCTGTGTACGGAGTTAGAAACGGGTTTGCCGGCCATGGAGAAGCGAATAGAGCTCGAAAAACGGGGAAGGAACCCCGGTGAAGTAAGCCGAACCCCACTTTATTTTATTGTACTGCTTTGCTCGACACGAGAACGATACCGCGGGTTGTTGCGTGCTTGGTGTTCTATCGTGCACAGGTCTGAGAGCGGGTGCAGAGAGAGAATTGTGTTCCCTCGCGCGACACCGACACCACGCACTCGCTCTGCGGCACGCCACTGGCTTCTCGAAGACGCACGAGAACTCGGATTTCTTGACGGTGACCGCGTGGCTCCGACGATTTATCGGACAAGAAGACGTGTTCTCGATGCCGACACGAGATGCTACGATTACCACAAGAGTAACAGGCATGGCGTGGTTCGCTTAAACGGCCTGTCTCCTTCATTTTTCATTACTTCGTCTCTCGACATGACGCGTTTTCTCCTATTGCTTCCCTCTCTTCGTCTCGATATTTTATTTCGAGTTCGTACTCTGTTATCGCGTGTGTCTTTTTACCAAATTCCCGGAAAATTTGAAGAAACTGATACAGTTAGGAAAGATTCCGAGTTGCCAGTTGTTGTATCGTATAAGCTGGAAAATTGAGAAACTCGAAAGCTGATTGGTTCTCTGAATTCAACGAATAGTTGATCAACCAATCGTTTATCAAATTTTCTCAAGTTTTTCTAGCGTACGGAGCTTTCTATTGAATTACGAAGTGTCCCTTATCGCGCCGCAGATGTTATTACGTTCATAGAGAAAGCACTATACAACCCGCAGCTAAATACATTTGAACTTGAATTATTTTATTTACTATAAAACCTATAGTATTATATATACTACATCTTGCTGATTTGTGATGTAATACATCGTAGAATTAGCGTCGTTGGCATAGAAAGTAAAACATGTTTAATCAATGGAGATATTGCTCTTTGCAATGGCTGATTTTTTGTACTTATTTCGATCAATTTGAGGAAGTTGAACAAAAAATATTTACGCAAATATTAAGCATCTAAACGGGTAATAACTCCATTGTTATTTTCATAACATAGTTTGCCTCGGTTACAATACCAATAATTAATTAATTTTTAAAAACGTATTCAATAATTTCGTAATTAATCAGTTCTATATTGTTTCTGAAATTTTTCTTCTAGAAAACAAGTATTCGAATTAAAAAATTTCTAGCATACCTTTCTATTATTAATTTCAAAGAGAAATTAATTTTTTGTATTTAGGTTCTAATGTTGTATAAACACGCGTTTCCCAATTAGAACGTTAAAATATATTCGATAAAATATTTTCTAGACGATTTTTCGTGTAATAATTTTTCTATAACAGATTTATCTTAAAAATATTTTGGAAAATGTGTGAAAATAACGTTGTTTTTTTAGAAAGTTCCTCTATCAATATAGCACTGTATTATTTGTACGTCTCCATAATCGATAAATTTCTTTGAGAGAATCAAGTAATTTCAAACATAATCGTTTCTTATTTAAAATGCCATGTTATACGCAAGTCGAGTGATCAAATTATAGCGTGGCGTGGCTGTCTCTAGGAGCCTCTCTTTTTAAACTACCGTGCATCGTACGTGTGTTCCTATTAACAGAGGCAACCACGTCGTAGCAGATCATTTATACAGCATTTTAGAAAATTGTTTGTTTCAAATATATTACAATATCATTAACAATGTGCTTCTTCGTTGATGTTATGTACAACGCAATAGTGAAGTACAAAAAGGCTTTGACAAGATGGTGCCCCTTTCGAACGAATTTCGAAACATATGCAACCTCATATGCATCTGCTGACAAGTTACGGGTGCTTACACATAAAGTATTATGTCAGAACTTAACAGTCCTTTGACCGCGATTTTCGGTATTCCAAGAACGTTAAATCCACCAAGGTCAAATGGAAACTTGAACTTGAAAGAATTTACCAGACAATAAGAACCGAAGATTGTATTTTGCATCGTAATTCATTTCTTCGTTACAGATACGTATATCAGTTGATTTGTTTCTTTCACGACAAAATTGGAATTATAGTTAATATATGAATCGAAAACCGAATATAATTAATGTAAAAGATACTATTTATAAACTACCGTGTAAAACTTGAAAGGTATATCTATTATATACAATCTGACTTGAAAAAGCAATAAATCGTGAATCGTATTTTACGCTACAATTCTCTTAACAATAAATATCCTTTTATATCGCCTTTAATACAGGTTTAGATATACATAAAAACGTAATTGGAATTGTTAAATTAACATTGTGACATTTTTTTTTTAATTCGTGCCATATTTTACACGGTCTACATATTTTTTCACAAGTGGTAAAAGTATATTATGTAAATCAATTATCAGCGGGAAGAGTTGTGCGTGCCATGAGGTGCTGCCATGAGATGCGCGTGCGAGTGAACGTCGCCATTGTCTTCCGGTGCGCGCGAGTGTATTCTTATTGACAATTAGATTTGTCTACATTTTGTAAGATAGCATATGTTCTAAGGTTATTTCCAGCCATTAAAATGTATACGAATGATGCTGAACCGATCATAAGGTTTCTTATGTATCTAATCTCCGATAATGTCTTATGGCGTATTACTGATCACTGTGCAGCCATCTTGGACGAGTCCACTCTGTCACCAACTGACACGCGTACGTTTCTTGAGCAGTAAAAAAAATCGAAATAACCATTTTTCACATCTTTACCTTGCATTACGAATTTCATTACAACAATTGAGTAACACTCGGCACCATTATCTAAATTTTTCGATACATTAGAGTATAATACATATGCGTGGGCGTTTGCATCACGTTAACCACCGGCGTTGCGATGCAGTTTATTCAACAGTGCCGTAGCTACTATTTTATGAGCTGTTCCATAAAAAGCAACACGATTTCATATATCATGTTTCATTAATATCAAGTGAAATTTCTTAATATCGTTCTTAATCTTTTTCAAAAACAGTTTTTCCGATTAATTTAAATATTGATATTAACAACAGTAAATATTTTTTATTAATAATTGACTTAAATATATTAGGAAAAATAAACTCCAAATTATTATTAGCGATATGAAAATATAAGATTTTATTTCAATTTTTGAAAGTTTCATTATACAAAAATTTCTTTTCTTTATACTATTTTAAGAATTTTGCATTTCAAATTATCATTTTAATGTACATATCAAACAATCTGTTAACTATTTTCTATGAAATAAGAACATATGTTTTTTTTAAATCAATTTAATCTCAAAATTTCATCAAATATTTCCTTCTATCCATCTCTTAGTTAACTTGTAGCTGTCATTGATCCGCTCCTATAAGCCACGACAACTTCTCGTAAACGCTTCCACTACGATCAGTGCAACGCACGGCGCAGCCAATCAGCCGGCCGGTCGGAATGTCGGGCAGTGAATCTAAGATAAGGACATGCGACGAGGCTTCGCGAGAAAGCGGTTTGTCGTCACTAAAATTTGCTACGCAGCGATATATTCGGCTTTATTCAGAATTTTATTCGAATTTTATGAAGTAGCGATTAACAAATTTTTTTTTCATTTACTATGTAAAATTGTTTCAGACGATTATATTATAGTAAATAGAATAGAGTAATTATATTTTTAATATGTAATTTCGAATTTTAGATAAAACGAATTGTATCGAAATTCATTTCAATTTGCGATAAGAAATGAATTTCGATAACATTAGAACTTGAAACTACTCGGATTCGCTTGTCGCGTGCCGCAGTCAGTACTTATCGCTTGCCGGCTTTTCTGATGCCGCTAAACAAGACGCGTCGTGCACTCTACTACCATCACCCCTGTATCCCAGGCGCCCCCTCACACTTCCCCTCCCTTTTACTCCTGTCTCCTTTCTATCTCCCCTCTCTCTTCACCTTTCTCTTCTCCGATCAATAAAATAGCCCATCTCCCGCGAAAGCTTATCGTTCGTTTGAATTTTAGCGACTATTACCTTTTTCATATACCACCAACTTTTCGTATTCACGCCTTCACTATATACTGAGCTTACAAATGTAATTAAGAATGCAATAGTCTCATCGTTTATACGGACAGTTTCTGTAACCAAAGCTGTTCCTTAATCTTTGATATTCATTATTTCACTAATCTTTGTACAATTTATTAAATTTTAAGTGGTTAATGCAGAAACTATATACATAGAAATTTATTATTTCTAATTAGGAAATTTTTATTTATTTTTGGCTTTTATCATTTGTATATAAAGTTACGTTTATTGTAAAATATCGTTATACACATTTATTTTCAATAATTGGAGACATATGGTATCTGTGGTACAATTATGAATAGAATATGATATACTATTTTTGTAATATTTGTAATTTACCTACTCTTATTCTTTAGTACAATACTTATAAAAAAGCTATTATTTTTTCAGATCAAAGAACTTGTTCTTGACAATTGTCGGAGCACGCATATAGTAGGTCTGACAGATGAATTTGTTGCATTAGAATCACTAAGTCTAATCAATGTGGGTCTTACCAGTCTAAAAGGCTTTCCAAAGTTATCAAGTCTTAAAAAGGTAAGCAAAAAGCATATCTATTATTGTTATCTTAAATGTAATCTACAAAGTAGTTATTTCTTGCAAACTTTTAAGAATAACATATAGTGGCACATTTTATATCTTAAATAAAATGCAATGTTGAATATAAAAGATGAATTGAAATAAATACAAATTACTATTCTTTTTTTAGCTGGAACTTAGTGACAACAGAATTTCTGGAGGTTTAAATCTTCTTCAGTCAAGTCCTAAGTTAACTCATCTCAATCTTAGTGGAAACAAGATCAAAGATCTTGATACACTTCAACCTTTAGTAAGTTGCAAAAATATATATATTATATATATTAATATATATACAGGATTGAAATAATATATATATATATATATATATATATATATATATATATATGCTTTTTGTAAGTATCAATAGATATATTAAAAATTGTTTTTCTTTGTAGAAGGAGTTTAAAAATTTAAAAAATTTGGATCTCTTTAACAATGAAGTGACAAATTTGGACAATTATAGAGAGAAAGTTTTTAGCCTTATTCCCAGTCTTCGATGTCTTGATGGGTATGTAATGCTAAAGAATTGTTTCATTTGTCTGGTTTGTTTTTTGCTAATGCATTAAAAGGTAAATTTAAAAATATTATGTTATATAGATTTGATACAGACGATTGTGAAGTAGATGACAGTGAAGGGGAGGATGATGAAGTAAATGGAAATGAAGATGGAGATGGAGATGCTAATGAAGAGGATAGTGAGGAAGGTTAGTTAAAAGATGAAAATTAAGTTGAAGTTTTATTAAAATAACAAAATAAAACAAAGTGAAGAAAGAGATTTATGTTTTAATTACGAATATATAACTTTCTAGTTTCAGATGAAGAGGAGTTTGTCTTTGAGGAGGGTGATGTAGGATTAGAAGCTGTATACAAGGACGGTCTTGAAGTAAGTTATTCATGTTTCAAACTTTAGCTTGTTTACTATATACAAAATGTAATAATTACGTTATAATTACATTTTAATTTAAAGATGCTTGTAATGAATTATTAATGTTGTGACTTTTTATAACTTTTGATTAATGGATGCATTTATTTGATCGTTATAATATAGGATGAAAGCGATGAAGACGACTTCCTCTGTGATGAGGAAGAAGAAGAAGAAGACGATGATAATGAAGATGACGAACAGGAAGAAGAAGAAGGTAAATAAGTTTTTTTTATTAAGATAGATCCATTGGTTTTATTGTCGCTACTGAAATATTAATCTACTATCTTAAATATTTTATTATAACTGCCATCTATCTATAACTTATAACTGTCATACAAAAAAACCTTAAAATGAACTATATCATTCTATCTCAAGTAGTCTTTCTTGTTATTTAAAAACGAAATAATTTTCGTAGAGTATAATGCCATCAATTTTATTACTTTTTTATCGCGTTATATAGAGTCGTCTCCTGCTCGAGGTAAGAAGAGAAAACATGAAGATGTGGGAGACTCAGGAAACTAGAATTATAAAGAGCAGGCTTCTGATTCTGTTGAATGAGTGTAAAATTCATATAAATAATAACAATAATTGAGACGCCAAGTGAACATCTGGGAATAAAACTATTTGACCGACCAATGACAGACTACAGTTAGTGGTGTGAATTTATCAGTAAATCATTGACTGACGAATTGTCTGTGGAACAACAAACGATTACCATTATGGAGAAGAGGAATGTGAATGAAAATGAAAGAGGATAATGATGGCATAAAATAGGACTGCATTCCAGCTGGGCACAGCGCGTTTTAGTTATACTAACGATATTTTATATAGAGTATATAGTTAGAGTATTAGTGGTGTTGCATAGTGGGTGAAAGATCGCATATTGAGGGATTGAAAAAGGCAACAATGGAGTTTTACACTTGAAGGAGCGTATTTGTCTGTTAGCTCCAGTCGGCCAAAGGCTGGTCAAGCTGGAATGCAGTCATCGTTAATCAGTAATAAGGTTACATAAGTTACATTTTAAATACATTATTATTGTACCATGAATAAGTATAGAGTAAATGAGGAACAACTTTTGTACAGGTTTACACCATACATTGAGGTGCATTATGCCTCTGTGATTTTTGGGACAGAAAATAAAGAGATAAATATATGTTGCTCATACATTGAGCTTATATCTATGAAAGACGTAAGATAGGAATTTACATCATAAGAATGAGGAAGTAAAAAAGAAAAGTATATACATTTCATTTATTAGAATAATAATAGTGTTTGAAATGTATAATTGGTATGAACAAAAACATCAGTTTAGGACATAAATGATATTTTAGTATTTTCTGTGTTTCATTGTTTTGATATAAGTTAAATAGTTTTGATATTTTTCAAGATATCTTGAAAGGACTGCGAAGTAATATAAGAACACAATTGATATTGTGGTATTCTTGTAATTTTTAGTAAATTTTAAGTTCCAGGTGTTTATATATAATGGCATTATGCCGCACATAACATGGCTGTTAAGATTATTGTTATTTACTTTTGGGCATTCCATGTGCTACGTGTTATGCTCTAATATGAGAAATTCATTTGATTAATGACATCATTGTAATATCTTCCCGTTTACAGTTGCAAGCATTCAGTTGCAATGATTAAATGTTCTTTTATACCAGAAAAAAATAGAATTTTTTATGATCACGATTGAATTACTTAATGGATGTGTATTGTTTATATGTAACAACAAGTCACTAAATATTGGAATATGATATTAAACATAAAGAAAAGAATCAAAATTACTGTAAATGAATAATGACCTTTAATTTCTGTCTCTGAAGTTACCATAGCGCTGACACATCTCGTGATGATTAAAGTGCGAAGTTAATGGGTAATGATTATTAATATTATTATTAATATTAAATTACAATTATGATTTTTAAAAAGTAACAAATATTTACACTTGCGCTTTCGCACTTTTGAATTGTATTTAAAAAAAAGTCAGAAACGCAAAATTTAGATTAGAGTGGAAAGATAAAATATCGAGAAATAGGCGTAAAAGTAAAAGATGGATCAGACGATGTAGTTAATGGTGAGACTGTGGCAAGTGGATACTGGACGGACTACCAATTAACTACGTGATCGTGAGTATGGATGGGAGTGAAATAGCGAGTGAGAGTGCAAGAGAAGATCGGTTTTATAAGAAAAAAATTATGGTAGAGTCGAGGATCTGGCGCCTCTTTGTCGCCAGTTTGGTTATGGCCTTATCCAATTTTTCCAAGACTAAAGCAAATTTATATTAGGTACAATGAGTATATGACATGTACAGGTCCAAATCTGTAAATTTCCAATCTGCAATTTGTAATTGCGGCTCGCGCGGATGTATTAAAAGTTAAATTATAAATAATTAAAAAGTTAAATTATAAATAATTAAACATCCCGCGCGTCCCGCGACACATACACTTTTGTCAATTGCAATTTTGGATAGACCATTTACGTAAGGGAATCTATCACCTTCTATTATCAGATCTATTACATCTCTGTATTGTCTGTCTGTTCCGTTGTTAAAGTGGATCTTTATCATAACGTTTGTTTATTTCAAGCAATCCTCATCACAAAATAAGAAAAAATAATTTATTAATAAAATCATTTACAAATCAAGGATAATGTGTGATAAATATTATTAATATGTTTTCCACTCTCTATATAATCCATATTTATATATATAAAATATTAAAAATTTTATTTTTTCTTTTATTTTCCTCTGTAATTCATGTAATATGTATATGGCATCTATATATATACATATAACGAAGATGTAAGCAGTAAGAAATATTTTGATTTTGAATATAAAAATCATAATAATTAAAATCTTAAATATTATATATAGTTATGACTTTTATATTCAAAATAAAAACAATTTTGTTTTAACGTTTTCGTTCTTTCTGTGTCTGAAATCATTTATATAACTAATAGTTAAAATATTTAAAGTATCACTTAATTAATTTTATATTTTAGGTTTAATTTTGTTTTTAATCTAAAAAAGGGTATTTTTATGTGCATTAATTTATAAAAATGTATTATAAACATGTTTATACTACTCATATAACGTTTAATATACATATATATATATATATATATAAGTATATTTGCTTTGACATTATTGTATCCTTATACACATAATTAAATACTTATATCGTTACAGTATACGTATATAAAATTTATAATTCTTAAGAATCCATTTGGATGGTAGATTAATAAATTAATATTTGAGAAGTTCGTACTAAAGTTTTCAATCGTATAATTAATGTATATTTAAAGTAATTTTTCGACTCAGTAACCTACAATTAGTTTCAAGTGAATTTTAATTCTATTGGATTTTTTTCATTTATCTATCTTTACCTTTGTTCTACTGTATCAACAGGTAAAATACGCGAGAGCATGTATGGTGCTGCCAATAGGCGACGCCCTGTGAAAGTGCGGTAATTCATGCTCGGCGCGCAGTTTCGTGTCGAGTCTTCAGTGTTTCTCCGCGCTTCCGTTCGTGCGTTTAGGTTGTGGTTCGTTGTGGGAGCGAGTAACGTCGGTTTCGAAGTTGAAATTAGTGTTTTGCGGAGAGAAGTAACAAAGTCATCGTTTTTTAAGTAACGTGAAGAAAATGGCTGAAAGTAAGGGTGCGTTGATTGCGAAAACAGTGCAAAAACATGCAGGCAGAGCGAAGGAGAAGGTAAGTGCTACGAAAAGACATACATACATTTGTACGTTCGTAACAGGTTTCTTCGGAGAGCATGTCAGTCCTTTGTACGCTGCGATCAAAATTGTGCTTTTACAAATCGTTTCAACCCTCGGTGCTATATATTCTATGTTTCAACATGTTTGAAAAAATGGATATTGCTATTTAAATGTTCCAGTGTGTAGCCTCATAACCCCACAGATAATCTATTTCGGTTGTAAAATTTGACATCTCACTGACAACGTGTACTTATGTATTGTAAGAGAGGCTGTATCCGAATCTGCGAAGAAGCCGGTAACAATTCGTTGGATTTTCTTGTCGCTCGTACAGAGGTGACTTATATAAGCGGTAAACATGTACGAGTTATGTAGCAGAGTTTCATTTAAAATGACAATTATGCAACTCTTGGGCCTAGTTCAGCGTAGTAATGCATATGTTACAGGTGCATCTTCAGCGTTAGTCCGCACACTATTCAGCGAAATACGTTATTGTAAGCCGTAGATTATCACGTGACACGAATATTTTACTCTCTGTCGAATGCTTACATTTTCAAACTTGCGAATTTCTTAAAATAGAATGAGCTACAATCCCGCTAGTGAATATAATCTTAGTTTTTGAAATCTCTTTTCCGTTACGTATTTTTTCAAAATTATTTACATCCTATTATTATAATGCACATGTCAGCATATATTTCGGTTCTTGGAAATTACAAGAAATCGAGTTAATGTAATAATACGCTATATACTTCGTCAGTGTATTGTACCGAATTCTTTTTATAATATTATACGTTAAATAATTAAATTAAATATATTAAATCTATTTGCACGTATTCTGCGCAATTAGCAGTAGAGTTGTGATTTTTACAACGTTTTATATTATATAACCTGACAAGAGTTGTTTTATTCGTACGTTTTATTTTTTAGGAGAAAATGGATGACATATCATTAGTTTCGTTCAGTTTGTATCTAACAATACTGTACGGTACTACATGATACACGTTAGTACGTAACGCTTGTATTAAAAACGTGTATTGAACGCTGTTGGACAGAATTTTTATTACTCAGGTATTGCTGTTATCGTATATTCTTGCTAAATTGAAACACTTAAAATTTTACAATTTAAACCTTGAGCCAACATTTTTAAAAAGTTTTTCATTAATAGACTTGTCATTATCGTTGAATATAATGTAACCTTTTCGTATAATGGATTCATCGTATTTAAACTTTGGAAAAATATTTGTTAATGATGTGTAAGTTTCATCTATGCGATGTGTTACTATCAATTATTTTGAATTTAAGTTTCATTAATATATTCGTATACTTAGGTAACGTAAAATATACATAAATATTATATTGGCTGTTCCAGCGAAATGATTCAATAAGATAAATTTATCACATTTATTTGTGATTTATTTATCAGTTATCACATTTTTCAACAACTTGTTTTCTCTTATTTTCAACTTATTTGCCTGTTTTATCGAAATTTCCTGATTAAATTATAAGGAGTTATTGACCCAATGTAAAATGACCTGGAAATTAGTCGACGATAGGGAAAGATCGTAACACATACACCGTTAGTCTGAACAGTATTTACCTTCCCTGTATTGTCATACATTTAGAGATTTTATCAACCTTTCACGGTTTCCTTATAACATTTATGTGTACAATTGACGGTCGAATTGTATTATTGTATAAAGTAAATAATGGATATATGAACTTAATCTAAAATTTTTTTTAAGACCATAGTTTCTTGTAACGTTTTTTATACACAATATAAATGGAGATTATAGTACACTACAGTTATAATAATATAAATAAAAATTTCCTACATATAATAAAAGTTACAGAACATATTTGTTATATTTACCAGGAAAACGTATAAACACTACTGTACAAAAATATCTATTGATCCTACTTAATTGGTTAATAAATAAAAGTAAATAAATTAAATCGTTGTTTTGTTTTTCCAATCAAAGTAAAGTTTTTAAATCAATCTTTCTATTCCATTCCAATTTCTCCAAATTTCATATAATTGTAGCATCTAGATGGAAAAAAATAGTAGAAAAATTATTCAACAAATTCTTGGCAACTCCCATTAAACTGTCACAGTTTAATAACGTAAATTAATTAAAAGGAAATAACAAATGAAGCGTCTCGTTAACGTGACTTTGTTTCATAACACGTTAAGAACATCTTTATAAGGAAACAGCGTTCTTTAAAGGTTGAGATGAAGTGGGTCATTATATAGAGTACGCAAGTACATAACTTGCAAGGATCATTGATTCCTTGGAAGCGCGCTCGTTTTGCGTTCAGATTTTCAACGAAGGAAAACACGCTATTGGTATTTACCTGCGATATACCGTAAGACCGTGTAATTCGTAGGTGTCTTAACTTGCTTTCATGATGGTGGTTATACAGACTTATCTGGTAGAACCGGTCTATAGTATTGCCATGCTAGGGCTACCATTCTCGTCCGAATCAGTGAGTAGTTTTCAATTGAAAAAAAAGAGGAGAAAATCGAGCTTCCATTCGAAAACTTGTACTTAAAAATCTGTGTCAGTCGACGAGATTTAGCGAGTGAGAATGGCCAATTGGTTTTTAATTTATAGTCGGTAAAATTAATAACCAACTATTTAAACTATACGACGTGGTGATTTTAGAGTATGAAAAATGTTTTACGATAAGAAAACAAATTTAAAGATGAGCGAGAAATATCTTTCGTTGAAAGAATTAATTATAAGTTATAATACTTGCAATGAGAATTTATTTAATTTCCGATCTTTTTAGTTTCTATAGATCTCGTTGGAGAGTTTTGATGATTTTAGATAAGATCATATTGAGAAGGTTGACGAATGTCTCTTCTGAAAATATGGTTATCTTCCTCCTTTAGATAACGATCAGTCAAAACGTTCTAAAGTTAAGTAGCTCTTCAAGGTATTCTGCGTGAAACCTTTCTAAGACTTTTCGTATTCTTCGCGGAAGCTCCGTGAAAGGATTTCTTCTCGTTGTACCTGCTTCTTCATGCACAGATGTGTCATCAATTAATAATATTTTATTCATACGAATATTATTATTTAATACAAAGCATACTATCTTTGTTACGAAAACAGCTTATCGTATTGTCAAATTGTTAGCGAAATATTCGAGTAAAGTTGCAGGGTAATTTTATTCAAATTCAATAAAGTTACAAAATTATTTTATTCGAATTCGGTGATATTCAACGATAAACATCTAAGTAATAATTTGCCAAGTAAATGAGTAGTAAAGATACGAACATTTCTCGACAGTGAAATTTCTATTTGAATTTACCGTATCACAATAAAATACCAAAACGTAATATACTTTCCAGGTTTCTATTTAAAAGTCCCGAGGTCACTTTGCTCTCTATATGAGTTGCTTTTGTCATTTTCAAAATTTTCATTATGGTCATTGATAAACTGCTCCAAAATCTTTCTAAAAGAAAATTGAGCATCGCGTTAGCTGTATACGAAATCATTATACGTTCACATTTAATACTGTACTAGCAGTAATAAACTAAAGTAACCAAGCTATACCTACTGAAAGCAAGAATATCATCGTCTAAAAACCTAAAGTCTTTAAACAAGATTTTGTCGTGTCAGTTTACGTTTACGAGCAATTGTCAAAGGTACGTGACATTAAGATTTTTATGAAAAATCTGGCGTTGATAAAATGCGTTCGGGCGAACATTGAGAAATTTGCGGTCTCGATGACCAGACGAACTTAGGTGCTTTTTCATACGGCAAAGTTGTACAGATTGTAACAATAGATATATCAAAAGAGTGAACAAACATCGAAACCCCCTAATTACTAAATTACTTAATACATCGGACCAGATCCGCAGGCTAAAAAATACTATCCGTTAGTCTTAAGCACTAGATTCAACTAAATATTTCTAATAAGTAATATTTACTTATTTATAATATTATTTATAAATTATACTTATCTATAATAAGTTAATAAGTTTATTAACTTATTATAAATAATTAGCCATGTCACTACGCCACATTAGAGAAACTTACTCAAAATTCTCAATGCGATAATTGATTGTAAAATACTTGTAAATAAAAAAAAAAGTTGTCCAGATAAGCGGGGATCGATGTTTCAAAGAAAGAAGGGACGATAGATTCGATCGAGAGAGCATTGGCACTCGCACGTAAAAAGTTCAGCGAGTCACTCGAGGCGAGGAAAGCCAGTGCTCCTATGTACTAGAAACCAAAGACCATTAACACAGCAAACGATGTTGCGCCTTTTCTCGTGCTGTAGAAATGCAGCGTATCGTGCACTGTATCGGAATTTAGCTTAGCATTTGCCGGTGAAACTGAGAGGACGATTGGTCGTCTGTAACGAAGATGGAAAAACGAGAGTCGAACGTGATCCGTGATCCTGCGAAGGACGACAGTGGAACTTCAAATAATCGGTAGAAATTCGTAAGCTCGATCGCGTTCTGCAATCGTATAATATTGACTTGGCAACTAGGTGATTGCGGATTTTGTGATTAGGTGGTATTGACAAAATCCGCAATCACTTAGTTGCCAAGCCAATATCTTCGATCGTACGACGAAAGAAGTTTCGATTAGGATTGAAAATACGTAACTGTGAATTGATATAATTCGAGCGCGGAATTTTATGCAGATTTATATCTTCATAGACACGAGCAAGGAAATGGAATTTAGATGGAGGTTGGATATTAGTTATTAAAAATTGTAACGAGTACCTTTCCTAAGGATGTATTATATATTTTCGTATAGCAGGTGCATTCCGTACATTCTTGCATCGTAAAATTTCAAAAAAATGCATAAATATTCGCAGTCTAGTTGTAATTGGTATTTTAATTGATACGAAGCTATTTAAACACTTGTAGAAACTTTTCTGGATATGTCGGATTTATTTATTTATGTTGTACGAAAGATTTTGCAATTTCATTAGCACTGCAGTGAAACGTGATTATCACGATTATATTGGCGAAGTGAATTTGCAAATGGATGAAATTACAAGATATTTATTACGAACAGATCGAGGTATTTGAGCAGTCAATTATTCATTGCATTAGCAAATTGCAGTACTATGATATCACCTTTGGAATTAATTATATATATATATATATATGTCTGAAACCATTACTCACACTAATATTATATATACTAATTTTTTAGCAAGTTTCATATTTTTGTAATCTTTTAATCGCTTTCGAATATTTTCAACGTAATCGCGATAGGCGTAGCTTGTTACGGCGCCAATCAAGCGTGATATATTTATAAGTATTCACATAATTTCGAGGGTCACTGCATATTCTGTTATATTTCTGTTATATATTTATAATATTTATGTTATAGGCGAATTTTTTTCGTCGATGAATCATCGTTTAAATATTTGCAGTTCGAACGTCGATCCATTCTTCCTATTCAATACCGTGTGTGCTATTAGCGAAATAAAAAGTATCTCGGACATAATTTTATTATCCGCGGAACATCGATCTACTTCGTTGATTTATGTCTTATTTATGCGATGAAAGGTTCCGGTTCCTTCGCTTGTTGATCGGTTTTACAAAATAAGCCGGTCGTGTCGGACGAAGTACCAATAGATAGCATCGAAATCTTTCTTCACGTTTATTCTCTCGCTGTGTTCGTAGCAATGCACTTTATTTTCTAACCGTACCTTGAAAATATGAAAATAATGAGCTGCTGAGAGTGTTTGCACAACAGTATACCCACGTAGATTAAAGATAAACACGCAAAGAGATCCTTACTTAAAGAGAAATTCCATGCGTCAGGTACATATTAGATTTCAGGTACATTTAGAATTTTTAACCAAATGCGAATTGCATTTGGTATAGTAGTTTATAATGTGGTGGACATTATATTACTACAAGTAGTCGATGCAAGTGTTACAAGTAGGAAACTATAAATTCTAAGATTTCAATTTTGATCTTGATGTGATCTTCGTTACATGTTGGGAAACTAGTTCCATCGTGTAAAAGTATCATTTTTCTAATATGTTTTTAGTAGATAAATTTAAATTCAACTAATTTATTCGAATAATTATTTAATAAAAATTTATTCAAATAGTTATTTGATGTTTTATATGTAATAATTGTATGAATTTACTATTTGAATTATTTTAATCAATTATTTAAATTTAAATAATTTATTCAAATTTTTAAACTATTTTTCCATATTATTCAACAAGTATTTATTGAAATAGTTATTTGTTGTATTTGTACATCTAATAATATGCGAATAATTATTTGAATTATTTTAATCAATTATTTAAATCCAAATAATCTATTCAAATAATTATTCATTCATATTATTTAACAAATATTTATTCAAATAGTTATTTGTTGTATTTGTACGTCTAATAATATGCGAATAATTATTTGAATTATTTTAATCAATTATTTAAATCCAAATAATCTATTCAAATAATTATTCATTCATATTATTTAACAAATATTTATTCAAATAGTTATTTGTTGTATTTGTACGTCTAATAATACGCGAATAATTATTTGAATTATTTTAATCAATTATTTAAATTCAAATAATTTATTCAAATAACTATTTTTCCATATTATTTAACAAGTATTTATTCAAATAGTTATTTGTTGTATTTGTACATCTAACAATATGCGAATAATTATTGCAATTTATTATTCGTATTATTTAAATGAAATTATCTGAATTCAAACAACTATTTGAATAAATACTTACTAAATAATTTAAACACAACAGTATGTAAATAATTACTTGTGTTTGTAGTATCTATTGTATTAAACAATGACAATAGTATTGTATTAAACAATTTACTCAAATAGTCCGACAATCGAAACAAATCAAATTTGTAGCTGTTCGAAAAAATTGTATCGAATTCCTCGGTAAATTCAAAGAAACATTCGCAGCCGCAAATTGATCGGCTAAGTATTTCCGCGAGATGTTGTTCACTGGAAGCAATCCAGTTCGTAAAGTTAAGGAGAATCGGTGGATGGTAGACGATAAAAGTGATTTCGAGTCGTGAAAGTAAATAATGACTGCATTAAACTTTCTCGGTGTCTCAGTTCTTTTATTCAGCAGTTGACTGTTTTTCCTTGGACGGACGTATCCGTACGATGATTCTGCGCGTTTCAGCAACAAATACCGGGGGAATCGCATGAAAGTGTAGAGAGACGGAAGTCTCCATGCTCAAAGTCTCTCCCTAGGCTACGATTTCTATCGTGTCAACTTCGCCTACCAGTTACTATTCTCGTCGCCGTGTCCCGGACGCTTTTGCTTCGTGACTGCCGGCAAATATATCTACGAGCTTGCAGCTTTCGAAGACATTGCCTCACCCTTTGCAATTCCGTTATATTCCAATTTTCCTGAAACCCAAGCCGCGATGCGTACGAAACCTAGCGATTAAATTTCACCATTCAGTCTGCGCTTTGTTTTCATAATCGAAAAGCGGTTGTAGGAAACACTGCAAGTGCAAACATTGAAAAATGTAGATTTTTTATTGGAAAATGCCCTACATAGCGATAAGAATACCGTAGTACAGAATTTAAGTGGAATTTCTCTTTCCAAATAACTGTTAACAATCTTAGAATAAGGTGGTACAGCATCGTCTCTATACAGAAAGATATAAATGCAAATAAATGTTAGTTACTCGTTTTTTTTTCTTCTGTCTGTGTCATACAGACGAATCAATGGGATATTAAATTTCCTTTGCAACTAAGAGCTGGCACATACAGTCTCTTCTACAGATACACTTCACTTTTTAATGAATTTGTTATCTACGTTGATACGTGAGTTTTCCTTTCCTCCTGAAGACTCGTTTCTTCACACTTGTAATGTTTTATATAAGCGGTCCCAATTTTCTGTGCAACCTCCTGGACCATTTTCGTGTCTTTCTGTGCAAAATCGTCATAAGAAGACTCTTATCGCGATACAAAGAGCGCGACAGGAAAATAATAAACAATTAATATGAAATAAATAACAACAGGATAATGTCTCACCGAAATTAAATATTCCTCCTGAGGAGTCTTGAGACAAATTGAATTACAAGTTGCATATGATTAAATAAACAATATCGATCGTCGGAACGCTCGTTCAGCAAAATAAAACATTTTTATGGATTTCTCTCGCTTGGATTTGATTTTACTTTCTCTACACATTCTCTGTCCATTGCGTGCCAATTTCACTGCGAAACCACTTCGACATCTTCGATTTTCGCAATTCCCAATAATCGTTCGATATTTTTTGTATTATTATATTTTCGTCGTATTATATATTATATTTTATTATCGCTATTTTGTAGCAGAGAAGTTAAATATGCCTAATATTTATAGAAATATATATTTCAATAAAAATAGGTATCTGGAAATTTGTTTTTAACGTGATCGATTTATCTACGTGGTGATTTAATTTGACACAGTTTAATTACTTTTAATAGCTCTGACGTGCATTCAAAATTAGCAGATCTTTATGGAATCGGGCAAAGTTTCTCAATCACCTGTTACCGATGAATCTTGTTGGCAAGAAATTATCGTATCAGCTATCGTAACTTTCCCTCAGGTTTATTCTTGCTGTTCCTTAATTTCCTTCAATATGTTTGGACGTAGTCCAATTCCAGTCGCCAGACACATACACGATGGAAAGCACAGATTCGAATTAATTGACGCAACTGTCGTAATTTAACGGCAAGCAACGGTTCGTTGGGCGAAAAATTATGCCGCTCGCTTTTTTCTCTGTTGCAACATATCACGGAAAATATAGAAATATCGTTTAGGAGGAAATTTTCTTTTCAAAAACATTTCAGGTCGAATTGTTTCTTATATCAAAATCTCGAGAAAGTATTAATTACACGAGTGTATCGTTGTGTTGAGAAATTAATAGCATCTTCTCCGCGATAGACCTATAATGATTTTTGAAATGATAGACGTTCACTTTCTAGAATTATACCTACCCTACTCATTTTCTTAAGTCAATTACAGAAATTACTGTTCGATATCACACAGTCGATTTATTGTTAGAAGAAGAAAGAGAAATCAGAAATGAAGAAGGGAAGAATGTTTATTTCCAAATTCATCAGTCTTTGCGTAAATTAAATCCGATTTCCTACTTACTCAAGCTAAGCAAGTTCTCGATAACGCACGTTTGGTTTAATAGGACTAACAAAAGTAAATCTATCGATCTATTGGCTTGTCCGAAAAGTTTCTTTCGTTTTATCAGGAAATAATTGTCGCATAACGTTTTTTGTTTTATATTATTTTCTCGAATTACGATCCATTTTGTTCTGTTGAGATAAACACCGCGACATTTTGACTTGGTTTCACATTTGTATGAAGATTCACTGTCGTAAGAAACTCGTTTGCGAAAGAAACATATTTTCCGGACAACCTAATAGAATTTCCATTCGAATGAATTATACTACTCGATGATTTGATATACCTGTGATAATACCAATTTACTAGTTACAAGTGTTTTAATGCATTTAGAAAACAATTAATTCGATAACGCTACTACAAACAGATACAATGGATACAAAAACGTATTTGCGCATATCCTCATTTCCCGATGAGGCGATTTTTCATCAGGTTTCTCCTTTATCTTTCGCGTTATTTTTCGTTATAACATTCAAATTTTTGTAATCACGTAAAAATACTGCTAAGTAAATCTCTAATATACTTGGATGTAATTAAGTAACGTTCAAATACTTTTCGTGTCCATTGTTTGCGGAGCAATAGTCCCTCGAATAATAAAGTCGACAGATAAAATAATAATAAAATAATCAGGAACCAAAAGCAGCGAAACTCATTGAATTTCTACTAAACATCAGTAGCTGTCCTAATACAGTGGCGGATAAAAGAACAATACCCTATGAATTTTAGTATTTTTTCTACTAAAAAGCTTCTATCATATTGGTAGCAGTCATCTATTCTACATCTTTTCCATTGTCAATAACTTGAAACAAAATAAAATGCAACAGTTCTTTTAGTTCTATTTGAAAATTGTTTGTAGAATATATCTAATACCAGAAAGATATTGCAGATATACTGCAGACACAAAGGTACGTTCGTTTCTCGAATAGCATCTTTTAGTTGTTTAATTGTGTTTGGTTTATTGTCGTACGCTTTACAGTGCAACTTCGCTTATCCGCACCTCGTTTCTACAAACAAATTGAGACCCAACTTCGAATATACGAACTCCTAAGGGAGCCTCTTATTATTCGAACTGAGGTGGAGCTCTTATACGAACGTGTAAGGATCTGTGATATATTTTTTTGTAAGGATACTGTAACCATCACGGATATATTTTATTCTTAGGTAATTTTTCCAGAATATTTATTGTCTAATACATACATCTATACATGGTATAATATTCAGTTACAAAGTAGAAAATATTTCATTTTTAAGAAGAATAAAAAATCGTAATAAAAGCAAAGATCGTGTAATCGTGGAGACGAATTAAACAGACTCGGTTACAACAGTCTCTCGTATCCGAATTTGTAATATAACTGGTGGCGATAGCTGGTGAGCCTCTATTATGCGAACTATTCGATTATGCAAATTCCCTTGTTGCCCGAACTGTTCCAATAAACCAGGTTCCAATTTACTTTTAAGAAAATCCCATAGGAAGTTAACTGTGGTTAAAGCAGGTAGTAGGTTGCATAAGGTGGTCGTCGAATTACCTTGACAAAATATTTTAACGATTTCTGCTCGCTGTTGAGCTGTGTGACGCTGTATGATTATTATTTCCCCATGTGGCCATAAAACGATTGCTAAAGCGCAACAAAACATCTTTTCTCGACTCTTCTTCCACATTGATGGCAGTTTGAAATTGACCACTTCATACTGTCCACCCTTTACACTCTGTTTATTCGCTTCTCTTACTAAATACAAATGTATCTGAGAAAATTGCGCTGTCTTTTTGTATTTTATACTCCTTCGACTTTTCGTCGAGAATTTGAAATTGCTGAGTTTGTATCATTTGCATCATTGTACCTTTGTATTCTATTCATTCGTTTCTCTTGCTGGATGCAAACTCATCCCATCAAATTCTCCTGCCTTTTTATATTCTGTCAAACGTCTAAACTTTGTAAACTTTCTTTCGTCCGCCACTGTTCTCATTTCGGACAGCGTATGGCCATTCGCTTGGCGACTAGCATCCCCAATAGAAGCTTGTTATCTTCGAAGGGTTGTCTGTCGGCCGTGCAAGCTAGCGCAAAGGGAGGAAAACGTAAAATGGAGAAGCTATGATGCTGGCCCGGGTCCAGCCGAGTTGGTTAACTCGGTATAAATACAGAACGGCTGACGATAAATGCAGAGGCCGCCTCTTCTTTCTCGCGCATCTTCCACCGCGCGTCTTTTCTTCTTTTCCCCCTTTTTTGCCTCCACTCTCTCCTTCTTTTCTTCGTTCCTCATCTTTTCCCTCGTCCTTTTCTTCTTCTTCTCGCCACGTTTAGAGCCGAACGTACGCCGATGATACGTAAGCGGCGACGTTTTCTTCTTACATCATTCACCGGTCGGGCTATATGCGTTGCGTGCAAACGTCACGCGAGCGCGGTGATACGCGATGACGTTGAACCTTACAGATATTAATAACCGCCGCCCGATTCCATCGTCCTTTCCGGTCGAGTAAAAAGGCGGAAAGGCGGTCGCCGAGAGCCGAAGCGCTAGCAAATGGAGAACACACGTTACGTAATGCTTTAGCTGCCTTCTCGCCGACTGGCTTTCCACGTAAATGCCTCGTATTTCCGACAAGCCTATGGCCACCCATTACAGTCCCCGACACTTGGTTTTTCGATGGCCTAACGGTACACCGTTTTCCACCCAGGCAGCTTCGTCAGCCGCGTTTGTCTGCCTCGTTTCAGCCAGGCATCTGTTAATTGTTCCTATGAATTTTATTGCTTACAGCGCTATCAATACGCGGAATTAATTTTCTTACAGCACGCCCGATTATGTATAGTAGCTTTGCTTTAATCATTGTGTTACGTACGCGATAATTTTTTTTTTTTTTATTATTTAATTTGTACTTTACAATTTGTCCAGTTGGACATTTGGTAAATTTTGTTAGCCTAATTGCTGAATAATATGTGGATGGCTATCCTCAGCGGGACACCATCTTCGAGTTTGACTATTTTATTTCTTTAGTCAGGTCAGTGGGGTGTTTTCTTTTTAGTCTTCTTTCTATGAGAGTTTTGCTCGCTTCAGCAGCCAGCTGGTTTCCACGTGTTGTAGTTCTTTCCTTGTATTTTTCTGCGTACCTAACGATTTCTTCTTTGACCATTTGGTTTTTTTAGGTTTTTCTGTATATCCTCGTTTCTGACGTATCATGGGGCATTGACCATTGTTCTCAGTATCTTCGATTGTAGCGACTCTAGTTTATTTATGTGGCTCATTGCTGCTGTCCCCTATAGTGGTATTCCGTACGTCCAAATTGGTTTTATTATCGTTTTGTAGATTTTTAGTTTATTTTCTATGCCGAGTTCAAAGTTTCTACTAGTTAGCCAGTACATCAGTCTTGTTTTTGTCCGTATTTTGTCTATAATTGATTTAGTATGTTGTTTCCATGTAAGACGATAATTTGTTTAATCGTTTGGCCACTCGTACGTTTCCATAGGTCGCTCCTCCTAAAGTTAAGAAAGAAACAAAAGTAAAGTAAAGCGAAAGAGGCAAAAGAAGAAGACTGAATGCGTGTTTCACGAGATTTTCTTTCCTCTTCGATAAAAATCTTCACAATTTTCAAGGTTTTCGAACGTCGAAGCTTTCCAAATTCTTCGATAGATTTTGAGTGCGCTATACGCAAGCCAACGAAACACAAATTCAAATTTTTCTAGAGGCTAGTAGTCTGTAGTTAAAAGTTACACGCGGTACATTAATTATTCATCGTTCATTGTGTATCGTTCATTTGAAAAACACTATATCGTTTTGAATGTAAAACGCACTGCGCGAATAAGCACATTTTTCCACAATTCACGTAGCTATAACAGAGATCCATTTGCCTGAACTTGTCGAAGGTCAAACAGTTTACGTAATTGTAGTTCGTACAATAGATCGAAAATTGAGTTGGACTAAAATTGCTAGTAGGATTTCAACAATTATCCCCGCTACTTACTGTTCTTCGTTCATATAACGAGAGGTCAGGTGTAGGTGAACGAGTTCAAGCAGCGAATCAGTTGGTTAATCGAAATGCTCGGAAATGGGTCGGCAAATGATCTGTTTATAAGCTGATTTAGCTTTAATGTTGTGAAACTTGTCGTTTCTCGAGACACAAGGGAAACGTAAGAACAGAAAAGTACTGTGCTATCTTTTCCTGTCTTCCATACGATCAGTTTTACGACGTTACAGCTAAAATATCTCTTAAACCAATTAAATTTAAATGAATAATTTTCAAACTTTAAGATCCAAGTAGCTCGTTGCTTCCATTAAAAAAGACAGAGCCGCGACCTTAACTTCTCATCGCAATAGAATCTGTTTCAAGTTCTTCACAACGCAATTCGTAGTCGATCTTAAGCTTGAAATTGATCAATTTTCGTTGCAGACACTTTTTCGTCAGACTCTTTGTGTGATTGTCCGAGGTGTCTGAAAAATGCTGCGGACCAATTTCTACACGCAAATTATTTTTCATTTTATTCGACATTCATTAATTCGTTAATTCAACATCTCCACGTTCTCGCTTCGTTCTTCGCTGCCAGTTACGTTACAGTACCAGAGAAAGTATGTTGTAGTAAATATTTAAAATTCTGACCCTGCGTCCCTCCACGAGATACATGCAGGTTCCTTCTGTCCCTGTTGTGAAATGATCTTGACGTTTCGACATAGGTATAAAAAAGATAGAAGGAACGTTGAAATCGTGCCAAGAATCGAACGCTGCAGATACCTACACCATGTCGTCTGCGAATCGAGGAACAGGTGCAACGACTAATATATACGCACTCTGGTCGATTTGTTTTGCGTATTCTTTCTTTCATTTTGCCACAGCAATAAATCTGCAACGTACCGCGTATTTCTCCGCTTATTTAACGAGTCTCCCTAAGAAAAATAAACCGCGCTATTGTGCAATTGAATGTGTACGTCACACGAAAGAGAGTCTCATCGGCTTCTTCTTACGTACAATTTGTTGCGTCGAGATAACTGTTGCGTTTAGACATAGCAAGAAAAATCTGTAACAGACGATTAAAATCTATTTATTTTTCGCGTTCAAAGTAATTAGAATGCAAAGATAACGACATATGTCGACGTAATATTATCTTCTTTTGGGTTTTTTAATATCTTTTCGTTGTATCGTTATAGCGTTTAATCAGTGCATTTTTTTTTTAAGTTATTCTTCTTTCAAAATGTAGCAAATTATTATGATCTATGTATTTCTTGTTCTTAGAAAGTTTTCCAATTTTCAGAATTTTCGAAGAAATGAAATCTGCGTAATGCCAAAGTTACACTGATATCCAATTACGCATAAATTTTCTTTCGTCCATCAACGTTGTAAACATTCTTATGTAATGTGCAACTTGAACAATGATAGAAATGCCTCAATTATTCCGTGTTCTTACAATCCGCGCTTTCGTTAACACGTTCAAGCTTCTTCGTACGCGCCTTCACCAACGACGTTTTTGCTTTTTATTCCAGTCTTCGCTAAATCGCATTTTTACAAATTGAAATTGGAAACATAAATGGCCCACGCCGCCAGATAGAAGCACAGACCGTGGGCCACCGGTGGCTCACGCCGGTTTCAACCTGTTAAATGACAGGTAATCGATGCCGCAACGTACTTCGTTCTACGTCATTAAGCTTCTTAACTTTTCCATACAACTCCATACTCGAATCGAAATTGAAACGTAACAGTCGTTTTATATAACTTTGCTGATCCTCTAATTTGTATGTTCTAATAGTCAGAACGATTCTTACTCATGTTTTAGTAACCTATAAATTTTTAACGTTTCAATAGAAACGTAAATATACACTTAAAGTGCAAAATCGTATCTACGACGATTCTTTCTTCAACAAGCAGAAAATTTTATCGTTTCAAAAACACTTCCCTGTACATTTAGAGTGGAGGCCATTCGTACAAACAACGATTCGTTTATAGTTTTTACAAACTACAAAAATTTAACAACCAGAAAGAAAGATTGAGTTTAACATGAATCAAAAAAGCGTAGCAAGATCACGTTATTTTCGAATATCGTAAATGAACCTAATATCGCCTACCAAATTTGAAATTATTCTCAAGTAAAGAGTAAGAGAGAGTTTTGTATCAAATTAGTGTCAAACGAAAGACGTTATTCGTGTTGTCTCATACCGCATAAAATACGTTCCTTTATGTATGTTTATACAACAGTATTAATCCATGGCCGATTTCTGTCACCATTTTTTCTCGAAATATTACGGACCAAGCGATGTTAGAAGCGTTTACCCTATGTTATTACCTATTATTTTATTTGTAAACAATTATTTTGCAACAGAAGATCCAACAACATAAATAACTTAAAAAAACTCGTCTCTCCCAAAAAATAAACAAAAAATTAACACACAGTCTGAAAGTGGAAAATGTATGTGAAAAATGTATTAGTAAAATGAAAAAGATTTGGAGACAGAGAAATTCCTAGAGTGACGAAACGATTAAAACTAAGCTTGTACGATGAAGCTACAGGATGTTGGACGCGGAATAAAAACTTCCAATTGCTAACACACAGTCTGAATGTGAGAAATGTGTTTGCAAAATGAGAAAGATTCGGAGACAGAGAAATTCCTAGAGTGGCGAAACGATTAAAACAAAAATTGTATGATGAAGCCACGGGATGTCGGATATGGAATAAAAATTGCCAATTGCCAACACACAGTCTGAATGTGAGAAATGTGTTTGCAAAATGAGAAAGATTCGGAGACAGAGAAATTCCTAGAGTGGCGAAACGATTGAAATAAAAATTGTACGATGAAGCCACGGGATATCGGATGTGGAATAAAAATTGCCAGTTAAGTTAAGAAATAACAATTATACAAAAAGTAAACGCAAATATATATATCCATAGAGGTAAAAAATTCGGTGATATGGAAGGCGCTGCGGTTGCAAGTCACGAGTCAAATAAAATAACTATAATCACGGCATGCTGGATAGGAAATAAAAACGACCGCTGGCCAATGGTACAGAAAACACACAGGGAATTGTAAACGGAGCTCGTACAGCCGAAGACCCCAGCAAAGCGACGCGGCGCAGCGTGAAACAATCTCGTAACCTGGTTGCGCGAGCAGGAAATGCAGTTTGGTCCCAGCTAGCCGAAGAACAGGATCTTCTGGTACCGGTCTGATATCCTTGTACCTGCGGCGCGCGCTTTGTAACGGGAGCTTTCCCGAGTCACGAAGGTAGAGAAGGATCAGCAGTGCCGTTGTCAGCCGGTGCAACAGCCGTTGCATACGAAACGCAACCAACCGACCGGCCGGCCGATTCGTAGCAAGCAGCAGAACAAACGTAGGATGAAGAAAGACAGGAATATAAATGGCAGAACGAAGACAGGGGAGAGAGAAAGATGCGAACACGAAGGAGAGAGGGAACAGAGAGACGACGTTTCGTTGATTCGCTACGAAACGGAAATGGAACGAATCATCGTCGCCCCATTGTGATCCTCGCTCGCCTCGTTTCGTTCAATTAGGTTGGAAATTCAGGTCGAGATCACCTGCTGCTGCTGCTGCTGCTGCTGTTGCTGCACTTCCAGTTTAGACCGTGTCTAGAAAAACAGCGATTTATTCGTTGAAACGCGGAGAGTAGACACTGCGGAATTTTCCTCTCCTCTTCTTTTGCTTGCTCGTCACGATTCAGCGGCCAGATACTTGTTTAAAAATCGGTTCTTATTACGTACATTCTGCGGCTTCGCGCAAGAAGTACCACTGCCAGTATTTATGAAGTTGAGATGACGCGTTTAAACGATATCGTACGTAAAAAGATTAACGTTCGTATAATTTTTGACGCGGAACTCGCATTCATATTTCGCGTCTCTTCCCTAACGCAAAAAGGGGATATTAGAAGTTGCGCGCTGTTTTTCGTGCTATGTTGAAAGTCAATTTCTGAGCAAATTAGGTGGTGAAAACTTTTGTAATATTCGTGCGTAGTCTATTCTTCATGTTTACATACATATATATATTATTGGGCTTATTCAACATATTCGAGAAACTAGATGGAAATTAACGAGAGATTATCCATCATATTTTTCATTTTTTTCAATAACAATTAACTTTTGATTAAAGATTAAAAAAGTTCACAGTGCTACATGCTTATTCTTACGCGTGATATATATAGTATCTATGCACTTATAAAATAATATAAAAATAGAATGCAACGTAATAATAACCACTTTTAAATTATACTTGTGTATGATGTAATGTAGAAATTGTTAGGTGTGTCTGGTACATGGTGCAACAGTTCCAAGTAGTATTAGTCATTTGGTTTTGAAGTATCAAAGCTACTGTTCTTCTTGCACCTATATAAACCGAATATTTCAATAGATATTATTAAAATATACATAGTTTTTGAATACCTGCGTTTGCTATTCGATGTACTTTTTGCATCTTTCCTGCATTCCACACTTTGTCTAAATAATTGTTTAAATAATCGATAAACGACCAACCCTGACGCGATTCTTTGAGTTCTTCTTCTTTTCAATTGTTTCATTTATTAGGTTGTCCGAAAAGTGCTTCTCTTTTACAACGATGCATCTTTATACAAACATGAAACCTAATCTGTCGAACGTTGTGATCTTTATTTTCATAGAACAGAATGGATCGTACGTAATTCGATAAAATAATATAAAAGTGAAAATGTGCATTCATTATTTCCTTATAAAACGAAAGAAACTTTTAGGACGATCTAATATAAAAAGCGTGGAATTCCCGAGACATAAATATCTTCGCTTTGTCGATAAATATTCTTAAAAAGTTTGTCATTATTAACGAAAATCGTAATTGCTGTAATGAATTTTGAAATCTTGATTGATCCAAGGAACTTTGTTAGGAAATTGAAGTATGAATATTTTCAGATGTATTAGGTCGTCCGAAAAGTTCCTTTCGTCTTATAAGGAAATAATGGATGCACAACATTTTCACTTTTATATTATTTTATCGAATTACGTACGATCCATTTTGTTCTATCAAAATGAAGATCACAACTTTCGACAGATTAGGTTTCATGTTCGTATAAAGATGTATCGTTGTAAAAGACGTGTCTGTAAAAGAAAGACACTTTCTGGACAAACTAATATTCCAAACTCGAGAAAAATATCGCAACTATCGCTAGCGAAATTATCATAAGTGTTCCACGATTCTTCCGCGTAAAGTAAATAATTTCAATAATTAATTTGACGCGCGACAGAAAATTTCCAAAGTTATAATTCGCAATAGTACGATCGTTGTCGCTGTTGAAGTTCAAGTTTCAAGCGGAACTTTCCACAGCGATCACTGAACGATCGCTAAATTTAAATCCGATAGAACAAATTGTGAACGAGATGGAACAACGTGCGATCGATAATACGCGTTTTCACGACTTGCTGCTGCTAGTCGTTGGAAGAAATGCATGTAATTTCTCATCGAACAAGCTGACGCTAATTTATGAAGCGAGCTCGGTGGTTCGATGATTAACAGTGTGCTGCAGTGTATGGAAAATGATAGCGTGTAATAGGCGGGAAAGGCTGATCTGCCGGAGAGGGAAAACAAATGACAGTTATTTAGAAGAAAACAAACGGTACGTGTGTTTAGCGATAGAAACTGGGTGCTCGTACTATGATTCTTTCAACTGGGTTACGACCTAGTTCTGCTATTCTCAGCGAAACTACCAGACACTTGGTTCGTCGCGTCGCGTCGCGTTGCGTCGCCAAGAAAAAAAAGGTTAATGTCGACGTATTTGTAATTCACGTGCTCGATCGCAGTACCTCGTTCCTGTAAACGAATGTTCACTGTTGTTTCGTTTCACCCCGATACCTTTTCTCAATTAATTTATTTTATTCAAGGTCGCATCTGTTGATACCTTTTGTCATCATTATCGACCGTGATTTAGAAAATGCGTAAGGAGAGTATAGAGAAAAAGAAACTAGAGGTGTGACATACGATAAGGCGAATTACAAAATTAAACAATAATATTTAAACTATTTCGCACGTGTATCATATAACAATATATATTGATACAGTTACAGTCTAATACAGTACGATCAACTTAAATCTTAATTTATACGATACAGTATATGCTAGAAATAAGTTGGCAGCTTACAGTCTTGTAGTTGATCATACGGATTAATACCTTCGAGAAAATAAAGAAAGAGAAAATAAAGAAAGAAGATTTCCGTAATATCTTTTTATGATTTAGGTACGTTTAAATCTTATTCGGAAGAAAATTTAATTTTCTACTGGGAAACATTACTACAATTCTAAAGTTGATCTACAGACAAAATGATAGTTACAAGGTATACATAAATAGTTACAAAGATTGCGCTTGGTTGTTTCATTTTTAGCTGTAATATTTAGTATGTCCAATTCTAAGCCTGGTGAGAATATCTTGCTCTTTCCCATTAGGAAGAAGAGCTGGGCTTTTATCCAATATATTTTGGCTCATTTTTAGTTATAAGATGAGAGTGTGCAAATTTAGCGTGTCCAACAGTAAATTTAATGAGAATAATCTGCTCTTTCCTGTAACAAAGAAGTGCTGTTTTTTTTATGAAACATGTTTGGCTCACTTTTAGTTGTAAGATGAATTTGTTTTCATAAGATGAAAGTGTGCAATTGTAAGTCTAATGAGAATAATTTGCTCTTACCTAAAAATGTTGCTCTTTTATCAGAAATGATTGGCTAGTTCTTAGTTATAAGATGGAAACTTGCAAGTCTAGTGTGTGTAATTTTAAATCTGATGAGAATAACTTGTCCTTTCCTATTAAGAACAAATGTTGTTCTTTTATCCAATATATTTTGGCTCATTTTTAGTTACAGGATGAGAGTATGCAAAATTAGCGTGTCCAATAGTAAATCTAGTGAGAATAATCTGCACTTTCCTATAACAAAGAAGTGTTCTTCTTTTATGAAACATGTTTGGCTTACTTTTAGTTATAAGATAAATTTGTTTTTATAAGATGAAAGTGTGCAATTGTAAGTCTAATGAGAATAATTTGCTCTTATCTAAAAATGTTGCTCTTTTATCAAAAATGTTTGGCTAGTTCTTAGTTATAAGATGGATACTTGCAAGTCTAGTGTGTGTAATTTTAAATCTGATGAGAATAATTTGTCCTTTCCTATAAAGAATAAATGTTGTTCTTTTATCCAATAAATGTTGTTCTTTTATCCAATGACTCATTTTTAGTTACAGGATGAGAGTATGCAAATTTAGCGTGATCAATAGTAAATCTAGTGAGAATAATCTGCTCTTTCCTATTACAAAGTAGTGCTGTTCTCTTATCAAACATGTTTGACTTACTTTTAGTTATAAGATGACAGTGTGCAAGTTTAGCGTGTGTAATTCTAGGTCTGATGAGAATATCTTGCTTTTTCCCACTAAGAAGAAGAGCTGGGCTTTTATCCAATATATTTAGCTCATATTTAATTACAGGATGAGAGTGTGCAATTTTACGTCTAGTCAGAATAACCTGCTCTTTTCCATTACAAAGAAGTGCTGTTTTCTTATCAAACATGTTTTGCTCGTTTTTAGTTATAAGATGACAGTGTGCAAGTTTAGCATGTGTAATTCTAAGTCTGATGAGAATATCTTGCTTTTTATTATTAAGAAGAAGAGCTGGGCTTTTATCCAATATATGTAGCTCATTTTTAGTTACAAGATCAGAGTGTGCAAATTTAGCGTGTCCAATAGTAAATCTAGTGAGAATAATCTGCTTTTTCCTATTACAAAAAGGTGCTGTTCTTTTATGAAACATGTTTGGCTCACCGTTAGTTATAAGATGACAATGTGCAAGTTTAGCGTGTGCAATTGTAAGTCTGATGAGAATAACTTGCTCTTTTCTATTAAGAACCAACGTTGTTCTTTTATCGGATACGTTTGGCTCATTTTTAGTTACAAGATGTGAGCGTGCATTTTAAAGTCTAACTTCTACATTAGTTCTGATTTTCCCCCAATACTTTAGAAAAAAGTACCTACGTTATATACAAGACGAAGAAACCATCATCTCATTCACGATTTTTCCCATGGCTCGGTGCTCGATAAATTTCACGTTTAATGGCCTAAATTATGTAACGCGTTAAATCTTTTTTGATTGCTTTTCTTGTGTTCGTAAGTTTCGGTAATTAAGCCTTGGTTTGTGCTTTGGAACACGGTCATTACGAGTCTCGTATTTATTTAAAGAAACTTTTCAAACAGCTCTTTCAACTGTCCGAAGTATTATTTTACGCTGTAAATTATTCGCGCAATAGTTAGTAAAAGCCAGGCAGAAGAAAAGAAAATATACAGTCTTTAAAATCGTTTTCTTTCAAACCCAAACCCTCGACTATTCATACTCAGTGTTTTTTAATAGTTGGCACTTGGCGCGCTCGTATCCAATGAACTTTACGTTCCTTTTTCATGGATACGCTTCTGTCGCGATATTTAAAATTGCAGCGCGTGCACAAAGCGGAGGAAGACTTTTGAACCAGTGGGAATTAAAACGTTCGCTGGAGTTTGTTTTTCGATAGAAAAAATCTGTAAAAAATGTGATCGATTCGTATCGTTATTACACAACTTCTACGATCGAAATTGCATTTATTCAATGTTTTTATAATCGACACGAAATAACAACAAAATATTTTTCAAAAATCCAGACACGTCGAAGATATTGGTTTCAAGAAAACATGTTCGAAACTGATGAATATATTTGTTCATAAATATATCGGTTATGACCAAAGTTGTATAGCGTTGAGTGACAGATATTCTCGATCGTAAATATTAGATCGAGTATCAAATAAAAACGTGGTATGTAGTTTTTCAACGTATCGATTTATTCGAAGCTCTCTATAAAAAGGATTAATTTAACAGAGAGACATTGCGTCTACATTAACGTGAAACTATAATATATACACGAACCAGACAGTAGCAAGACTGATCACTGATCAACTTCATCAAGATAAATTGTTTAGTTTCTGAATATCTACTTAAACACTACTCGTATACTCTGGCAGTAAGAGTAGAAAATTGATAGATGGTTTGTGTACATATTAGAATTTGCATTTATGCATTTCTCTACGTAACTTTGTACATATTGTAAATCATTCGAGGATAAGATTAAAGTACTTAAGAACAAAATGAATTCGATAATTTATTGAATTTTCCTCGTACATCTTGATTCAACAAGTCAAACTAAACTATAGCGTTCATCTACCGCATGTGGCATCTTTTTAATTAACTATGGAAATAGGTATAACATACGGTTTTACGCCTACTTTTTATGTTAATTATAGAAATAGACATGTTATATATTATCTCATGCGAGATTTTCTCAACTAGTTGCAGAGATAACTATGTTATACGGTTTTGTGATGGATCTTTTATATTAATTGTAGAAGTGGATGTAGTATACGTTTTTATGCAAGATTTTTCTATTAATTGCAGAAATTGGTATTTTTATACGGTTTTATGCTAGATTTTTTTAAATGAATTGTAGAAACAGATATGATATACGATTTTATGCAAGATTTTTTTACTAGCTAAAAAGATTGACATGTTATAGAGCTTTACGCGAAATTGTTTCAACTAGTTGTAGAAATAACTATGTTATATGGTTTTGTGATAAATCTTTTATATTAATTGTAGAAATGGACAATTGTGGAAACGTGTCACACAGTTTTAAACAGGATTTTTTGAATTAATTATAGAAATGGATATGGCATACTTTTTTATACAAGATTTTTCTATTAATTACAAAAATTGTTACGTTATACTGTTTTATATAAGATTTTTTTAAATCAATTGTAGAAACAGATATGATATACAGTTTTATACAAGATGTTTCTCTTAATTGCAGAAATTGGTACGTTATACTATTTTATACCAGATTTTTTTTAATCAATTATACAAACCAATATGATACAATGTATGCTTTTATGTAAGATGTTTTTGACCAATTACAGAGATTGTCATGTTGTACAATTTTATGTACAATTTTTTTATATTAATCATAGAAGCAGCTATATTATACGGTTTCGTGCGAGACTTTTCGAATTGGTCGTAAAAGCAGATATGACGTCTTTCTTACGTATTGCGGAGCTTTCGTAGACTTTGAACAGGGTCGATGGCTGGGTACAGATTTAGAAAGAGTTTTCCTAGCCAAACCATTATTCCTCGGTTGCCGACTGCTTCGAAAGCCAAGCTACAATCGCCGCGTGGCGCTTAGTCTATTGTCGACCAGTCATTCTCACGTTGTTACACCGCAAAGGATTTAATTAAATTTCTCGCTATAATCTGGTACGCGGATCTGGACGGCCGTTTAAGTCGTTTACGTGTGGCATCTTTATTTTCCCGGCGCCACTTTACCGTCTAAGGAAAACTCTTTGCGAGTGAAAAACATTTCCATCATATACGCTCGCATTGAACGATTTGCAGCCAGAGCGTGAAAAATAACGACTAATCGCTAATTACAAATGTCATTTACTGTCCCTTTTTGTGCGATCGTTCCACTATAAATCTGGATCGCCTACATAGTAAAACACAGTGGTAATATATTTTACTAATTTATCATATACTGCACATACTACACGTATTCGTAACAAGCAAGCAAAAACCTTCGAATCTCGACCAGGATGTTCGATTCTGTTAGATCATTCATTAAATATAGCAGTCTCTTTACCGTGGTTTTTACAAAGCTAATGCATAAAACATACACAGGAAATGAAATACCCTAACCTGCGAAGACTATTCTTAAGAATTCATTATCGCAAGGGTGGATTGGAAAAATTACTCGTAACGTTGTAGATTACGAAGAGTCATCGAGAAAAATGATGCATATATTGTTCAGTAAAAGGGGCGTACATCGTTTGATGAAATGCTAGTTTCACGAAAATTGTTTCTGCTATGGATTTTTCTCAACGTTCCAACGTTATACCCAGCTACGACGATCGCAAGAAAAATGTAGCGTCTATCACTTATTCGTACAATTCGCCAATTTTCTAACTGTAAGGCGCAACGATTCGTTTCGTGAAAAATAAACAAATAGATCGGACGATAATATACACCTGAACAATTCTCCACTTCGAATCGCTTGTGGCGTAAGACGAATCTCGCGCAACACAAAAATCGAGACACTCTAAGCGGATGTAGATGATCGTAGGGAAGGAGGATCGTTCCAACGTGGACAGGTTGCAGCTCGTGCAGAAATCGGTCGCGTCGTTCGGAACGTGTTTCGTTAAAGGCGTGTTTCTTTGGAGCGCTGGTCGCGTTTCTCCGCGTTTGGCCACGTTACATCGCGCTGCCCGTGATTGCGTGGCTCCGTCGATTTATCTCTGTCCTGGTTCGGTCTCAGGGTGAGCCAGGTGTGATCAGATATCTCAGGCTCCGGGGCGAATGTTTCAAAATTGAGAGCAACGCGCCGTCTGCTTTTACCGTTTTACTTATGATACTTAATTAACAGTTCCGTGAAAATTGCTATCGTCGCCGGCCGATCGCAGAATGCCGGCTTTATGGCCTTTTAATCGCTGTGTAATCGATCGTTAATCTTTCCCTTCAAGCTCATCGTTCAGAATTTTTTTCATTAGATTAATTTCCCACATCCTCTTGTGTACACATTTGCGCGTGCGGCTAAACGCAAAGATCGTGCGAATTTACCTCTGCTTTCGTTCCTGTATATTCGACGATTGTTGTATCTTGGAGATTGTTATTAATTCGGCAGAAGTTAGGTTGTTCGAACTAACGACGATACACGGCCGAGTAATATGCAAATTACTCGTACAGAAATTAGCCGATTATGCATTAGGTAAAAGTGTCTTTCTTTTACAGATCCGTCTTTTACAACGATGTATCTTTATACAAACATGAAACCTAATCTGTCGAACGTTATGATCTTCATTTTGATAGAACAAAATGGATCATACGTAGTTCGATAAAATAATATAAAATGAAAAATGTCGTGCATCTGTATTTTCGAGCTATCGCGGGGAGACGCGGTCGCGAGAAAACGCATCAACGGGAGTCGTAATTTCCCGTTACGATTGTAATAATCAGCACCACGAATAGATCGATCCCCTTACTTCGGTTAGGATAATAGGGATGGTTGATGTAGTATAACACTGCGATTAACAGGGTTACAAAATTTATATTTCCCACAACTTTGTACACTGATGAGTTACAAATCACAGTTTGTTCCAACAACTTTGTAACGAAGATTTTCTTCACTCTTCTAGCCAAAATTGGCATCAACAAGTCCGATGGTCCCGTGCGCTGGACACACACCCATCCTTAGCTTTCCTTCGCCACGGAATCGTCGCCGAGCTTCGCTGATTTTCCATCTTTCACACAGTCAACGTGCCTTTGACCGGGTTTACACCCTTAAATCAGTCACTTGCTTAAGGGGGGGCTAAGGTTAATCGGTACAAAAATAAGGCATGTTTTTGTGAATTATTTATGACGATACAGTTAAAATCTCTTTATTAAAACCAATAGTACATTAAAGTATGACATTCGAAGAATATTGTATAAAATTTTCACGGAGAAATATTAAAAAATACGGCAATGGCAGCAATTATTCGAACGTGTCTCGGAAAAAAGTAGAATTGCTCGTAACTTGGTGCTGGATTATCTGAAATCAAAAAATCAAAATTCATTCGTTAGATAACAGTTTTCCCCAGGTAACGCTGGGAGGGTTTTTCGAAATTTCAATTTTTCACTTTTTTGGAACACTTTAAAGGGAAAGTTAGCCGATTTTGCGAAAATTTGCGGCTCCCCGCGATACCTCGAGGTTACAGCATCCATTTCCTTATTATTAGAATAGTCAACATCTGTTTATCGAGTTTCTACCCTTAGACCAATCGCGTACTTAATTTATACACACGCACCAGTGTAACTAGGTTTTACATAAAGTTGTTGGAGTGAACTGTGATTTATACGTGTCGACTCAGTGTATATTCAATTGTGATTATTAAATTCATAATGAAGTTTGATAAAAAGAAAGTTAACAGGTGTGTTACGGCTCAACCTTCTTGTTTTTATCATCTAAGTCTCAAGTTTACCTGACAAGATCACCGGTTTTGTGATTTCTTGTGTCTTCGACGTGACACCGTCTCACGGGACAGACACGTGTGACCCACCGATGGTGCACGTCGGCGTCAACCTGCTAAACCTACGTGCATATTACAATACAATAAGCGCATGAAAGGGATAGATCTGCAGATTAGTATTTGGCGAACAGCAGTATTTTACGAAAAACTTTAAAGTGGTCCAAAAAATTAGCATTTTTTCTGATAAACTGCACCTGTACTGTATCTATCTGCCAGAAAATAAAACAAGATACAACAAATTTCTACTGCAAGTAGCTAGAGGATGGATGATTCTGTGGATTCCAAAGAACACAGCATTGCACCTGACACTTCTCGAATTTCTAAAACAACTTATTATAACGATACACCTTTCAGGCTTTCCGGACAACTAAGAAACCACGTTCTGGAAAAAATAGTCACTGGCAGAAAAACAAATCCGATCAAAGCGTGTACAGTATGCTGTTCAAAAGGAAAACGCAGCAAAACTGGATATATTTGCAAAAGCTGTTGTGATTATTACAGTGTTTATCATACGAAAAAGAAATATTGAAAGTTGAATAATAAATAAAATTTATTAAAGTTTATTTATATTGTTTTACTTCCATGTCGAATTACGAAATAATAACCGGTGACATGAGATAAATTCTCAATAAAATTGCCGGTCAACAATGTGTTGATAACAAATCCGTTAGAAATTTTACCCGGAAAATGGGGAACCGATTTTCTAAGTTCTAAATTACCGTTCTTCTCTCGTGATGACTATCGATAAAACAAAAGAAAAGTAGAAAATATCGCTTGGCGGGTAGTTTGAATTCTATAAAATTCACATAAATATAAATAATTTCCTCCTGAGTGAAGTAGTGAAGCAATTAAAGCGCAGATAAATTATGTACATAAATATAAATAATTCTTGCGCGACTGAAGCAGCGAACCAATTAAACTAAATTTTTAATTTATATTTTAATAGCAGGCAAACTCAACGACTTGCCACATCGTATCGTTCCGTCTACTAAAGCCACAAATTATCGTCACGTGAACGCGTACACAAACCTGGCGATAAATAATATCAACAGAATATATACCAATTTATCGTTTAAACATTGTAACAGTTTAAAACAATGCGAATCGCCAGAAAAAGAACTTGTATATTATCGTACGCCTTGTACCAAGAGTATCATAATACAATGGTTTATTTCCTCTCATAAAAATCTCATTCATCGCATCTGCCAGCAACGTTTAGATCCTTCACTTTCTCTGCCTACATCAATCTGCAATTTCCTGCCGGGCTAAAAAGCTAATTGCAAATAGCAAGCTCGGTGGCTGGAAGAAGGAAGAAGGACGCGCTCTAGAAATCGCCTGACAACTGCAGGAAAAAGCGCTGAGACCTGGCGAACGAGAACAGGCTAACCGAACTAAAACCCTTCGCGAAATCTGAGATCTTGATGCGTCGTCGAGACGCGAATTTAATTTACGCCAGTCGACAGTATTCGCGACTTTGAACGTGCACTATCCGGCTACGTGCTCGCCCGGACGTATTAATCATTTTCACGCTGGAAGTCACGCGACCGAAGGTAGATTTACAATTCCATTATGATCTCGTTAAGCGATAAACAGAATCGTAATCGTCGTTCGCAATGGCAGGCGAATTTCCTACAATTTCCTTATTTCAAGCTGCAGCGTGGCTCGCTGCGGTTATGAAAACTGAAATTTCTCGAAATCCGCACACTCATCGTATTAGCTAACCGCTCGGATGTTAGCTAAACGCATTCGAGCGCGTCTGACGTGCTTCAATTTTTTACTCTTAACGTTCTTCCATCACCTTGGACAGAAATAAATTAGACTTCAACTATACTCTTTTTAGCGTTTTCCAGTTCTGATTTTCCTTGAATTACGTTGCGTTTAATCTGGTCGCGAGCTTGGCTCGAATTCGCAGCTGCATGTGAGAAGTGCTGTGAAAAAGAAGGAAGTTCGCGCACTTGTCCGCGTTCATCGAAACCAAAATCATCGTCAAATTTATCGTTGATAAAATGTTACCGAGTGAACATTTTTTAAATTTTACATCGCCGCCTCGCGAACTTTTCCATTCGATTTTAAATAGAATATGAATCCTGTTTACTCAGGATTTTTGTTTGTCCTCCTTTCAGAAACAGTTTGCAGCTCTTTTTTAATTTTCATTCGACGATAATCTTCTCTTGGACGGTGGACGAATGAAAATTTTGAATAAATGTAAAAAAGGTTGGTTTTCTGTAAAAATTAGCATTTTCTGGTGGCAGCTTCAGCAAGCTTTCACTGTGCCAGATTTAGACGAACCACGTACAGATTTTAATTACACAGTTGTGAAGGTTTTCGAGAGCTGAAGATACGCGATAAATAAAAAGTTAACCCACAGTTCGTTGCTTGCTTTAACGGCTGCTTTATCTCGCAGTCATCGCGTTAATAAGAACATTAACTGTTGTTGAATTTCATGCAGATCAGTATGATGAGAATATATATAATTACGTGGAACATTTTCAAATCTCTTGAGATTTTTCACTACCATTTTTATAATTTTCATAATTTCGCTCTCTGTTGTTAAAACATTTCATTTGGCAGAAACTAATATTTTATTGTATAAATATAGAAGAAGAAGAAGAAGAACGACAGTACGAATCGAAGCGAGGTAAAGATACGCAAGAAACGAGCAACCATTTTTTGTCAAAGTCAGGAGAAAACGATTTAAAAAATCGTTGAAAAACGATTAAAAATCAACTAATCGATGAACAAAAAATTGCAGAAAATACCAAGGCTATTGACATATATCAGATATGAAGAAGATTGTATTTAATTGCTAAAAATTTGGAGTAATAAGGTGTTTAAAAATTATTCTACTTAATGTTGCTCGATAGTTTAATGTCATTATGTAATTCTACTAAAAATATGTAGCTGTGTTCAGTTCGAAGTAATATTTTCATATTTATAATCCTAAGGATAGCTATCGTATGCTTTTAACGTATTATCTTTCGATTAATTAGTATTAATAAGTCCTTTCATCATCTTTAAAATACAGTAGGACGTTGATTATTCGAGCCATATAATTATGATAAATCCTACATACAAATAATCCAATTAATTGCTTATCATACGAGAGATCATTTATTCCGAGTTATTCTACGAACATTGATATCGAACGAAAGCAAAACGTTTGAGAAAAGGTATGAAAAATTTGTCAGTTTTCATTCATTCTTTCTTACGAAGGACCTCTTTTATACTTTTTATTATCTAATGTACTTATTGTTCGTTGTGTTTTAATCGAACTAATGAATTAATTGAATCAGTTCAACTATTCGCTAATTTGATCGAATTAATTCTCCCAATTTTATTACCTTTATTTTGTAATAATTTTTTATCAATCGCCAATTGAGGAAAGATGTGAAAAATTTGTCAGTTTTCATTTTTCTTACGAAGGACTTCTTTTGCACTTTTTATTATCTGATGTACCTACAATTGTTCGTTGCGTTTTAATCGAACTAATGAATTAATTGAATCAGTTCAACTATTCGCTGATTTGATCGAATTAATTCTTCCAATTTTATTACTTTTATTTTGTAATAATTTTTTATTAGTTGCCAGTTAATTAAATTAATCGATTAATTTCCATTCAATAGAAAATCGTTTATTCCGAGTTATTCCACGAACATTGATACCGAACGAAAGTAAAATCGTTTGAGAAAAGGTATGAAAAATTTGTCAGTTTTCATTCATTCTTTCTTACGAAGGACCTCTTTTGCATTTTTTATTATTTAATATACCTATTGTTCGTTGTATTTTAATCGAACTAATGAATTAATTGAACGAATTCAACAATTCGCTAATTTGATTGAATTAATTCTTCCAATTTTATTACTATTATTTTGTAATAATTTTTTATCAATCGTCAATCAATTAAATTAATCGATTAATTTCCATAGGATAAAAAATCATTTATTCCGAGTTATTCCACGAATATTGATACCGAACAAAAGTAAAAATGTTTGAATAAAGATGTAAAAGGTTTGTCAGTTTCTATCGTTGCTCACGAGAGACCATTTATACGCTTTTTATTATCCACTGTTCCGATAATTGATCGTTAAATTTTAATCGGTGTTCCAACGATCGAAATTCCAGCGTATTAAATCGTTCATGAGTTGGTACGATACTCGTACGAAGTCGGAAAATATTACGCCACCAAATATTCCGATTTGCCAAGTGTCGAAACTCGGAAGTGCCTTTCACCGCGGCAAACGTTTAAGGAAATACAACTTCCCTAATTTATCAGTGCGGTCCGACGAACAAACCCAATTCCGAATGCCCAGCAGACGAAGAATTTAATTACATCTAATTAAGGACATGGGGTCGTGTTTGTTTCGCTCATCGTTCGATACGCAAACTGTCGCGATTAAATCGCGGCGCGGCATTGTGGAAAACCGAAAGGTGAATTGTGACAGGAACGACAATCGTATCGAGAAAGGAACGAAAGAAGCGGACTAATGAAAAGTTGGCAGGAAGAAGAAATGAAAGCGCACGAAATGTGAGGAGAAATTCATTCACAGTCACGAATTAGCGTGATTATAAATTATGCATACGATATACATTCATAATGCTTATCTGAAAGGATATCTGACGTTCTGTTACGGCAAAATTCTGTTCTCCTCGTTATTATACTTTCACTTGTACGTTCTGTGCGAAAATATGCGATACGTTTCAATTGATAACGAAACAGATTGACTTACGTTTATTGACTTTTTTTTTTTTTTTTAATAAGCCAAAATGTTCACTGACAATAGATGGTGACTTTAATCGTACGATCATAGTGATTTTACGATCGTTGTGAGTGAAATTCGTATTACGTTGGCTTGTAGCACAGATTCCTCTCGTTTTTGCACACACGTTACGTATATTGTTACGCGTTATTGTTGCTTATTTTATTTAAAATCGCAACGACTATCATGGTGGTTGGCGACTATTTTTCCATTCTCTGGCTAATTAAGCTCTGCTCGATAACGTATATCGTACAGGCCAAATTGTGTCGTCGGAGCCGATATTTTTTTTTATCGAAAGCGAGGCGAATGACTCCCGAACAGACTCTGCGACGTACATAAAACGAGAACATGGAATTTTTGTAATATCAGAGCAGAAAGGATTGCACGGACGATTGTAATCAGACTTGCGGATGTTTATGCATTTATGGAAAATTTAAGCGCGCAGAAATGAACAGAATATGCAAAAATACACGAGATATACAAATCGACGCGTGAATAACTTTTAAGCTTCATCTCTTTCGTTTTGTTCGTGAACATATGAAATTTTATACATATCTGCGATCCAATTATAATATGTTCCTCTATACTTTGTTATTTTCATGGGTTCGTTAAATACGAGATAAAAATTTCATAAGATTTTCCATTTGATACCAGTCAGTTTATACAATGCGAAATATATGATCATCGTAAATTAATAGCAAACAACTGCATGATGTTCTGCCAAGCTACACATATCGAGGTACTGAGTTTTGTTTCGTAAAATATTTTTTAAATATCGAATATCACGAGTATCGCGAAGGTAGAAGGATTAAAGGAATCAGAAAATATTTTTATGAACAATCGACCGGACGAGCATTTCGGTTGAAACGAAACCGAAATAAACTGAACTAAATCGGACTGAGATTTAAATTTACAATTTCATTCGAAATCGAAATAAAAACCATGTATCTTTGAAACAAAAAAAAGTTTCAAAAATTCAATTAGCTGTAAATAAACGACTTTGTAACTAATATCGTAGCCTAACGAAACTATCGTGGAATATCTTTCATTTTTACAAGAAACGAGCATCTTCTGATTCGATAAATGTTTAGAGTGCCGAGATTGTTATTTTTTGAACAGCGTTTTTATTCCTTAGAAACAGTTTTAACTTGCGGAAGTCGAGTCAGAAAATGATAGCCTGTTTGAGAAAAGTTTGACGATTAACTACGTGAGAAAATCTTCTACTTTGCTACAATTAATTTCACTACAATGATTTGTTATGCGCGGTCCGGCATTATCATACAAAAGCACCTATACGTTTATGTCTATCAATCAGTAACGATCGTTTGCGAGTAAATTTTCGCTGGATAATTTCCAATTTTTTTATAACAACCATGCAATTTTGCTATCGATCTTTCGCTTAAATTTCAAAAAGAATAGCCGGCTACGCGCTTAATAGGCTACCATACGGTTGGCAGAATCTTTTGAAACTGAAAACTTCATTAACACTTTGCACTCGGAATTTTATTTCAATTTCGTTACCAGCAGCTGCCAACGCTTTTAAGTGTTTTGTTTGAAATTTACTTTAACTAAAAAATAAGAAAATTTAAATAAATAAAGGAAGAAACAAATTCACTTAAATATCAGTTTTATTCACAATATTGTTGTATTTTGTAATTTTTAAGTGTATGATATATCTTGAAACAATCTCTAGGATGCAATTCTGCGTTTCTTCCGCACGTTTCATACTCGACATAGGAGTGCAAAGGGTTAACAGAATCTTGCGTAAAAGCTACGTTAATATTTCCACGTGCCGTCTATCTTAAATTTATTTCAATTCATATGGCGAAAATAGTTGAAACTCCTCTCTTTTCGGAAAATTATATATCAACTCTGCTGCTCTCCTTCTGCTCCTATACAAACCAAATGGACATTATACTTCAACAGAGATTATTAAAATATACATAGTCTTTAAATATTTGCTTTTATTATTCGACTGCGTTTTGTGAGCTTGTGCCGTATCGCACGCTTTCTGCGAATAAAACAGTTCTGAAGAAGAAGATACCTGAAGAGGTACGAAGATGAAGAAGAGGATCTACGTTTGAAATTTTCACAAACGTCTAGCGTTTCTTGCTTACGTTAAGCGATTAAACAATTGCGATTTGTATACGTTTATGGGAAATTTGAAGAAGCAGAAATACTGGGAATCTATATGAAATATATAAAAATATACCAAATGTCCAAAGTACAATACAATAGCACTCGCTGTGACATTTAATAGGTAAAATAAATTTCACATTAATCGCGAGGAAAATGTTAACGATACAGCATCGAAATATATTTCATTATAACACGACATACTTCATACAAATCAAACACAAATACAAGTGGAAAAATCAAAAAATATCATGTAAGAGATCTGTCCAATTTTTACGTTTCCATCTTTAATACGCTTTAACACTTTGACTGCCACGCCGAAATTACGTGTTTCGCTAAGGACGCCACGGGAGTATTTTTACTATTTAAAGCATATAATGGCAAAATAATAATAAATTGATGATGTAGGACAACATTCTTCCCCAATGGACCGTTTATCTTATTGGTGGTCACGGGTGACCACCGTGGCGCCTTGGTAACAGTTGATAGCGACATATTATAACAAGGTTTCGTTTATTTCAACAAACCATTCGCATTTGTTATTTCGTCGTAAGCAAAACGTGCAGAATATATTGTTGAAACGTGTAGAAGGTATTAGTAAACATTATTTGCTCATCTTATTTGTAATAGTAAGGTATGTTCACACTTCTAACTTCAATTATATGATAATAAAGCAGCATTTACGATTATTTTCTAAGCTGTGTTTATAATAATATTCGTAGATTACCCCTCAAAGATATGCATGCAAACACAGTGCACCGTTAGATGCAAGATTTTTATTAGGACATCAATAAAAGGTGTTAAGGTATGGAGAGAATTCGGAGAGAATAAAAAGTTAAACTTTATTTACATATTACTTAAGTTTAGCTCTACACGTGGGCTAATCTCTGAAGGACTAGAAGACACTCACTCGCTTGCTTTTTTCTTGTAGTCGCTCTTTTGTCTCAAGGGAGACCTGGACCATCTTGTGACGCTCATATACACTCTAAGGAGAGGATGCACACATGTGTCTACTCGTTCTTCGCTCCCTCACTGTCACACGTACAATACAAATGTACTGTCTATTTAACAAAAAGAAAATTTGTATTTTTTTTTTATTTGGTAGACTTTTTACGATCAATTCTCATTGAGAATTATAAGTAAACTATTTTGGCGTGGTACTGTAACTTAGATTATAAATGTTTATAGTATGTTTGATTCTAGTTGAATCTAATGCTTAAATCTAAAGGGCAATGTCTTTTTAGTCTGCGGATCTGATCCATCGTGTCAAGTAATCGGGTAACTAATGGGTTTTGGTGCTTGTCAACTCTTATGTTATATCTGTTACTGAATTTGGATATTTCTTCTTTAACTGTGGGTATCTTAAGGTCGCGATTTATTGTTTCGTTGGTAACATACGAAAGTGCATCTATTAAGGATCTTAGAGTTTTTGATTGGAATCGTTGGAGAATTTCTATGTTGGAATTACTCGCTGTTCCCCATAGTTGGATCCCACAGGTCCAAACAGGTTTTAATATGGCTTTATATAGCATTATTTTACTCTGCACGTTTAAGTTGCAGCGTCTGCCAATGAGCCAGTAGAATTTTTTTTAGTTTCGATTTCAGTTGTTTGGATTTATCTACGATGTGCCGTTTCCACGTCATTCTTCTGTCCAGAATCATGCCCAGATATCTGACTGTATCTTTCTTTGGAATTGGAATAGTATTGATTTGTTTTGTTTTCGCAGTGTGAAAAAAGAAAAATGAGAACAAATCTTGCATCTAACTGTGAATTGTGTCAAAAGACTGTGGCGTCCTGAGCGAAACATGCGATTTCGTCATGGCAGTCAAAGTGTTAAAGTACTTCAATGTGTACGTATCAGCAAACAAAAAGAGCTCGTCATATTTCCAAAGAAGATTCTTCTTAAACGAAGATGTTCAGTAATACTGAAACGCGAAATTAAATTTAATTAATTAAACGAGACTTTTTTTTACGTTTCGTCCAAGCTGAAAATATTCTTCAACGCGTAAGAAGAACAAAATTCAATAGGGAACGACCAAGAGGAAGTACGTGCCGTAATGAATTACGTTGTGCGAGTACAATCCGATGTGTGCGGAGCAAACATTCACGTTCTTCGTTCGAGTACACTGTACAAAATGAGGATACACGGTGTATCGTGTTTCGTCAGCAGTACTTTAAAGTAGATATATTTGCGGAGAGATAGGTGCGGATAATTTGTGCTGCGAATAAGCAGATAATTGGATCGACCTTGGTTGCAGTTGCCACCCGATTACGCCGGGTACGTCGTCACGCCAATTTTCCTGATCAGTATGCACTATCGTGGCCATAGGGTGTATTGTTAAGCTTTAACACTAGAATTAACGATAGTTAACACGAAGCTATTTCTACCAAAACTAGTCAAAATGACTGGCCTTTAAAAAATACGTAATAATAGAATACTTTTATATTTATTGATTTATTACTTTCTTACGGTAGCAATTCCACGTTATGTAGTACATTTTTGGTATTTTTAATCCATCTGGGACCATCATCCTTAAACGAGGATTGACGCATTTATAAAATTGTAGAATCAGTCATTTTCACTGCTGTGGTATTTCTGGTGTTAGCATCTAGCGATCTAGCGATCGATCCGGAATTTTCCTGGTAACTGATATCGTCATATGGAATGATACGTGGTAAAAATTTTGAAAACGTTGCAAATTGTACAAAACGAGGAAACTGGTTAATTGAGGTTCGATAAACAGATTGCAGCACCCAGTATCGGTCATTTTGACTGTTATTGGTATAAGCAGCCTTGATACAAAATTATTTTCAGTTTGAATACATAAGAAACAAAATAAAATTCATTATATTATTCCTTTAGTTATGGTTGCGAAAGTCATTATATCATTGCGGAAAAAAATGACATGAAGTAGGAATTTTAAAATAAAATTGTAAAACCAATCAATTTGACTGTGTGGTAGTTCTAGTGTTAAATCAGGACACTGTGGATCTGCGGCCGCACAGGCTGCTTCTAAAAGATCCGGCTACACCTTTGCAAACTTTCGTCGTATCCACGTAGAAATGTAAAACTGTGAAGTTAAACAATGTAAAACTGTGAAATTTGCAATGTCGTGTGTACGCACGTACAGGATGTCTCCCTTTAATCGATCAACGCGAAAGTAAAATATCTCCTATTCGTTGACGGAGCAAGCGTTTCAAACGAAACTTTGCTTCGTTTGATTCGAGGAGGACGTCTCGCGATGATCGCAAATCTCATCTAAGCGGACGCACCATCGACATTTCGCAACGAACTTTACCCTTTTAAACGCGAAGACAATGAAAACGTACTTGTTCTTCTCGTAAAATAGTACACACTGTGTGTTTCTTTAAAGATACATTTTCTATGATACCGTTTTCTTTAATTTGATTTTCATCGTTTAGGAGACATTGTGAAGGGAAATGAAATGTGCAGGACGCATACTCGTACGAGAAATTGCAGCTTATTTGAACGAATTTCGTTAGAAAAAATTCAATCGTTTGCAATGAATGCGTCACGTGTTACGTGGATCCTCGACGAAAGCGGAGGCGTTTCGAAGACTTCAAGGCCGTCTTTGTCTTTTTTTAAATGGAACTCTACATAGTCTTATATATAATTTCATGCATCTTTTATTTTTCTGTATTCGATTCTGTAGAATTTAATTTAAATGTAGTTTAATTTCTCTATAGAATTCCGTGCAGTTCTGTATAAAAATGTATTAAGGAGTTTGGTCGGAAAATGATTAGCTTCAGAGATATCTTAATGTTAATGTTGCAAAAGTTATCAAATGAAAGACGAGGGAAGACAACGCGGTTCTTTTATTCTTTTCTTTTCGTTGTTCATCAGACGCTCAATTTCATGAATTTAACATTGGAATATCTTTTAAACTAAAGAAATTTCAGATGCATATTTTCATCGTACTTTTTCGTAGAGAATTAAAAACTGCATCGAATGGTGTACAGAAAATGTACTAGTTGCGTTTAAAAGAAACGAAGATCTCCTTGAGATCTCGAAAACGCTTCCACCTAGAAAAATTCTGCTAGTCGTCGGAGACGTCTCTCCAAAAACACAGCGAGTTCTTTTTTTAAACATTTTTCTGTATATTTCCTTTTGATGTATAGTTTGGAAGATATTTTCGCGGATCGACTATCATCGAATTCGACAGTTCGTACATCGATGTATACGAGAAATGTTTCGATTATTTCGTGACGTTCTATTTGGGGAATATCATCGTAAATTCCGATGGTCGTCTTCAAAGTAGATTCTTTCGGCGACAGTCAACCACAAAAGTTGTCGCACATTTTATGTAGCGAGGCTGTCTATTTTGGAATAGTTTTTTTTACCAAATTCTACTCCATTTCGAAAGCACGTCGAGGTCGCGACGTTTCGGAAGCTTCTTCCTTCTGCAATCGATCAGCATTGTTTCCTCGTTCGTTTGAAAAAACAACTTTTGCTTTTAATAAGATTTGTAGTTTCAGAATGAAGAAAGAAAAAGCGAGAAAAGAAGTGAAAGGAAAGGGATGGCACGTTTTCGCGAGAAATCGTTGGTTTAAAAATACTCGAACAAAATATGCTATCGCTCTTACAGTTTGAAGAAATGATTTTACTGTGCAAACCTAATGACACTGAAAAATAAACTACGCGACGAAACTCGTTTCTCCTTCAACTTATTCCATGCGCACACATTTTTCGTTGAAAAATTCAGAGAATTTGGTTGTTAGCAGCGAAGAATACATCGATCGTGCTGATCACAACGAACATGTCGTATTGTTATGTGGTAAAAGCTCAGTTACGTAATATTAAAAAAAAAATGGTCCCGTTGAAAGTAATCTTTTTACCGTGTTTTTTCAATTACGTAAATATCAATTGCAAATATCCTAAATGACCTTTGTAGCCACGTGTGCAAGTATTAATTTTTTGATATTACGCCGGGAGTAGCCATCCACATGTTATTTAGCAATTAAGTTAGAAAAATTTACCAAATGTCCAGCTGGGCAAATTGTAAAGTGCAAATTAAATAATAAAAAAAAGAATATTAATTTTTTGGTATCCCACCGAGAATAGCCATGCACATGTTATTTAGTAATTAAGTTAGAAAAATTTACCAAATGTCCAGCTGGGCAAATTGTAAAGTGCAAATTAAATAATAAAAAAAAGAATATTAATTTTTTAGTATCCCACCGAGAATAGCCATGCACATGTTATTTAGTAATTAAGTTAGAAAAATTTAACAAATGTCCAGCTGGGCAAATTGTAAAGTACAAATTAAATAATAAAAAAAAGAATATTAATTTTTTGGTATCCCACCGAGAATAGCCATGCACATGTTATTTAGTAATTAAGTTAGAAAAATTTAACAAATGTCCAGCTGGGCAAATTGTAAAGTGCAAATTAAATAATAAAAAAAAATTAATTTTTGGTTAAAGGCCACTTCCGATGCTTTTCCTAGCGTTTCAAGCGTTATGACTCAGAATGAAAACATTTCCGTACTGCGTTTACGTAATCTTTCCTTCATAATACCTGCAACCTACGTTCTCAGAAGTCGATTAAGTCTTTTACACCCTCTGCACTAGAAGAACCATTGAAAACAATTCTTGAACGTAAATTAGAGACGATAAAATGCGAATCTGGAACTTGATCACAAATAGATTCTTCGAAACGGAAGTTTCTAAAAGTTGTTGTATGAACAATATAATAGAATAATTTGTGATAACGTGAGAAACAAAAATAATAATATAATAGTAATATAATAAACAGTAATAAACAGTAATAATATAATAAACAGATAATTAATGTAATAAATGGATAATTATATTTATAATTGGTAAACGTATGTCTTTAAGAATATTACTTACAATGTGAATAACCTTGTTCAATTAATTGAAATTTTAATTTGCCAATAAATTGGCTAATGTTATCATAGATTCATCTTGAATTTTCAAAGACTAAAATTCTGTATTTTGGAATTGATGGAGAAAGTCTGTAAATAAATCTGCAACGTAAAATCTGAAATCTGAAGCCTGAGATCCAAAGAAATGTAAAACCTAAAAAGATCTAAAAGATCCAGTAGCTTCGAAAATGTTTGAAGAGTCGGTAAAAATGTTAAGACTGTAACCACTTAATCCTTGTTCTCGTGTCTTTGCTTGTAACGAAACTTTCAACTGCTCTCGACTTCGACCAATCCTACTTTATCTCTGACAATTGAAAATTTGTAGCGGGCGTAATTTAAGTACAACACAGTGAAGAGTTTAAAAATGGGTGAAACTCAAGTTTGGTGAAGAAATTTATCGTCGGCAGGCGTAACAGGTAGAGAGAAATAAATCTTTAGTCGACACACGAACGCTGAAAGTTTCGCTTCTCGCGAGCCGTTACGTAACCGGTGGCTCACCGATATAATCGAGCCTTGCTATTTTCGTATTTCAGTTTTCGTTGTATTGTTCTCGCCTATTGTTCCTTCTCTTCGATCAACATTGCTACGAGAACGAAAAGAGCAGAGAAACGCGATCAAAAGTGGCAAATACTTTTCTTTAGCGTTCCACGTGCAAACGTAATTGCAGTCTAATTGTAGGTTGAATTAATTGGTGGGCATCGTAAGTAGTTTGTTTGTTAATTAGAATCGCTACTTGGCGCAGTAGTCTGCCAAATGCTGCGCCGGGTATGTGTGTACTTCCTTTTCGAAATTGAGACATCATTTCCAATTGGAAAGTATGTACTATAGTTATGTGCTTTTTTAGTACTCTATTATTTATTATAAAAAATGAAATTAAAGTATAAGGTAATTTTTTTTTAAGTAAAAGGACAGGAAATTAGCAAGAGGATATTTTGCATAGTTAATTGAAAATATATTTTTCTGGTTTCACTTTTTTGTATTAGTTTAACGACGCTTGAATGCGCTTTACTTTTATTTAGTTTTTACACGTGTGCATTCATTAAGATTCCAGTCAACGTTGCAATTCCAACAAATTTTACACAAGCATTGGCATGTAGCTTTATTTATGAACGAATATGTGCTTCCTGAAATAGTCTATGACTTTTGTTAAAAAACGTTATATACAAGTATATAAAAAAAGAATATTATATTCATGAAAAGAAATTATCACGAGATTATATAAATATAAATATCTTGTTGTATTATGGTAGATATCGTTAAATTATTATTTTCATATAATCGTTATTCAATGTGAAAAGAAACTTTAAAAAAGAAGTAAATATTCTAAATTTTTGAAATATTCAATTCAAATACAAATACATACTGTGGATACCAAAATGAATATTAGGAAATGTTTTTAAACATTCTTTTCTATGAAATATTATGTCTAGTAACCTCGAGCATACTATGTTTGCTACAACAAAGGCAAGAGAAGGATGAAACAATTCCTGGCAAAAGCGCAACACGTTTTTACATAAATCGAGAAGAGACTCGCGTGAAATAAGCCCGGCTATGACGTTCGCAAGAACAGAGCAGACTCAAATAACCAGACTCAGCATACGTCGCTTCGACGTTGAACGTCCTCGCCTTATCAAAAAACGGAACACGATACTCTGTGAATACCGCAACACCATCGAACATCTACTCTGTTGCTACACCAAATTCGAAGACGTAAGACGTAACAGATACTTTGCGATATATTCTATCGCTTATACCTGACAGAATACACTGTAAAAAAAACCTCCAGATTTCTGTGCCAAACTAAGCACGTGAATATTATTGAGTTGGCAACTAAGTGATTGCGGATTTTGTCATTAAGTGTTATTGACAAAACCCGCAATCACTTAATTGTCAACCCAATAATATTCACGTGCTTAGTTTGGCACTTTGGATTTTATCATTAGGTGGTATTGACAAAATCCGTAATCACTTAGTTGCCAACTCTATAATATTCACGTGCTTAGTTTGGCACAGCTGTCTCAGTTAGGTTGTTATTTAGCAAGTAATTAGTAACGATCGTTATGTTATATTTTTTTTATATATGTTATATATTGGGTTGGCAACTAAGTGATTGCGGATTTTGTCAGTACGCGGTATTGACAAATATTTTATATTTATGTATCTACAGAATACATGTAACTGCAGCCATTAATGCCATAATTACCATAGGATATGACGATAAAGGACAAATGAAAAGGGAAAGATAAGCAAATAAACACATATATTTATAAAATAAAAATAAAGTGGTAATGCAGCAAATGTTCACGTGTTGCTAGTGTCATTACGATTCATGTAACAAATTTTAATCACACATCGAGTGAAACAGCAACAACAAAGTAATACGATAATGACGGAGGATCACTGACGTGTCGTCGTGATTTTTTGCATGTCTTGGGAATGTAAACTGCCTCAGTGACTCGTGGGAAATCCTGACTGTTGTTTCATTATTACCGTACTAAGCTATGGCAAAATGGTCGTAAAAAAAAAGAGTCGTAATCATAGGATGCTCGTTCTTATAGCAATAAAGCGTACAATAAAAGCGAATAGTCTTATGCCTTGTGTTTGATAATATATTTTTTTTTTATGCTTTTTCTTTCATTGATAGAATCTGACTCTGTAGATCGATCGTAAATACTACAAACTTTCCTCGGTTACTCGTTTATTATTTTTATTATTTGTTCTATCGAGGCTTGAAATTCAGTGAAGCCACGTCTAACACGTATCATGTGATTGACATGGTTTTTCATGCTATATACGGTAGAACCTGGATTATGCGAAGTAATCGAATGATGATCGAAAATTCGAATAATACGAGAAGGTTTGTTATTATCCGTAAATCGTACAATAAAATCGTGGAGAAATTTTGATAATGTAATATTGTACATATATTTAAATTTCATTAATTAGTCAGATTTGAATAATTTAAATTAACTTTGCAAATTTGTATTTGTATAAGCTGGATATCATTCTACAAATTTTTATATTCAAATCTCGCTTCTTTTTCGAGAAAGAAGATCTTCGTTCCTGATCATTTGTACCTTCGTACTCCTCGTGTTAAAATTTCGAAAAAGATACCAGAAGTTATGCTAATGAAGTTTGAAGCATCTCGGATAATACGGAACTTCGGTTAAACGCGATAAAATACAATAACTGCAATAACCGACACTCCACTGTGCCCACTTTATGTCAAATGTTTATAGCAAAATTATAGCAATAAACATCTTGTCATTCCTACATTTGCAGATTGTTTGCAAATTCCATCAATATAATCATGACAGACGCGTCTCACTACGGTGCTAATGAAATTTCAAAGTGTTTTTACACGACACATTCGATATGGAAATATTAGGTTGTCCCAAAAGTTCCTGTCCCTTTATAAGGAAGTAGTAGATGCGCAACATTTTTTGTTTCATGTTATTTTATTGAATTATGTTTAATCTATTTTATTCTATTACTATAAAATGGGTCATACATAAATCTATAAAATAGTATAAAATAAAAAATGTTGTGCATTTATTATTTCACTTATGAAACGAAAGAAACTTTTAGCACAACCTAATACAAATTTTCTACGGTATCAAGTCGATCATCTTTGTTAGAAAATTTTCCTTTGATTAATTGAAATAGCTGAAACAATTGCAGCATAGATAATGTCACCGAGCCATAAGTTAGCGATAAAAAAACCAATGGTGTCTAACGAATATCCCGCAGGCCATTGAAACGGTAACGTAGAGAGTGTCCCAGTGTCAGATAACAGCAACAGCATGGCCATCTCTGACCTGAGCCCCGGCGACACCCCTGTCAACACCTTCTCCATAGGAGCCAAGCCCATAGTATATAAATCTCCCTAAAATCAGCTCTCGACATTCTCTGTTCTAACACTCTGAACCGTCACTCTGTTGGATTTGTACAATAAATTTTACCACTAAATATATCTAAAGTTCAATTCTTTATCTTATTTGTGAAACGTTCGAATTGCGACGCGAGGAGATCACCGGTGATCTGTCAATTTCGTGATCTCTTGTGTCTCCTATGTGACAGTGGCATCGCTTTCGCTAAAGGATTAATTAGCTGTCGGCATATGTAACACTGGGATCCGAGAGATGGGATAACGTAGACGAAGCAGTGCTACGTGATCATTAGGAGCTGCGAGATATGCTTTCGGGAACGGGCAGGTTTATCTGGCAACCACTAGAAGCCACTTACAGGAAGCGTGGATGATACTGGATGTTTATCCAGCGCCTAAAGTGAGGGTTGTGAATGTCGAGAAGCATTTACAGGGAACATGATTGATCGCTAGGGAGGGATCGAGGCACAGGGTTTGCCGAGCTCGTAATTTTCTATCTTGTATCAGTTCGAGATACTCGTTAACACGTTAACACTAACCTTATCAGACCTTACCAAGTCGAACGATCGGTTTGAAAATTTAATTAAAAATCGTACCTTCATTGTTACTTCTTTCGTTCATCTAAATTTATGTAAATTCTTGTACTATCTGATTAATGGATTTCTCAATTTTTCTTAATATAAGAATTTACATGGAGTTTGTTAAATCGTTAAGCGGCTTACACACCAAACTAAAACACGTGAGAATGCATGTGCAAATTCTTACGGAACCATACACGTAACTAGTAATTTTGTAATAACGTTGAAACTGTTTTTAAAAATGTCTGGGCGTCTTGCAACTATCTTCTTCAATCGTCTTCAATATCGTTATTCGCAATGGCGTTTGTAATAATTGTAAATGTTGAAGTGATTCTCACTTCTAGGGAAACTCTACATCTGCTCTAGTGTTTAATTTCCTTAGTTCTCGAAGCCATTGAATATTGTTTAGCATTAAATCAATTCGAAGAGCCTCTCAACCTCATAGTCTTTTCTAGGAACAAGCCTTGCACAGACGATGCAGCGGGGTATAGACAGGCCAGTTTTCGTAATTATATAAATACGTCAAGGCAAGGGTACCGCAAGGAAACGTAGGACCAATATTATACACACTATACACGGCTGACATACTAACAACTACCAATAGCAAACTACTGATATTAGCGGACGACACGACTGTACTAGTCAGGCAAACTAATCCAGAAACAGCAGTCACATTACCACAAGAGCATATCACAAAAATAGAAAAATGGTAACAGGATAAACAAATAAAAGCAAACTCCATTAAATGCAACCATATTACATTTACACTACGAAAATGGAAAGCACCAAATATCCAATCGAATGGCACGCACATAACACAAACAAGGCAAGTTAAATACCTAAGAGTCTACTTAGACACACAACTTACATGGAAGCAACATACTAAATCAATTATAGATAAAATATAGATAAAAAGAAGACAGATGTACTGGCTAACTAGTAGAAACTCTAAACTTGGCATGGTAAATAAATACAAATTTACAAAACGATAATAAAATCAATTTGGACGTACGGAATACTACTATGGGGGGCAGCAGCAATGAGTCACATAAATAAACTAGAATCGCTATAATCGAAGATACTGAGATCAATAGTCAACGATTCATGGTATGTCAGAAACGAGGATATACGCAAAGACCTAAAAATACCAAATGGTTAAAGAAGAAATCGGCAGATACGTAAAAAAATACAATACGTCCAAACCAGCTGGCTGCTGAATCGAGAAAAATTCTCATAAAAAGAAGACTAAAGAGAAACCACCCCACTGACCTCACTGAAGAAATAAAATAGATAAACTCGAAGATGGTATCCCGCTGGGGGTAGCCATCCACGTGTTATTTAGCCATAAAGTTAGAAAAATATACCGAATATCCAGCTGAACAAGTTGTAAAGTACAAATTAAATAAAAAAAAATATATATATAAATACCCATAGGTCCATGGCTTTAGAGCTCTGTTGTAACGTAACGCTGCTAGCGTGCGGATCTGGATTGACATATATTATACTTATACTTCTACTTACTTAAATTAAATATATTTCTATTATACATTCATCCACGCGTTCCTCTCCAATCTATCAGAACCTCAACAGTAAAAATAAAGGACGAAAGCTTCTAATAATTGTCAAACTATAGCGATCCACTTTGCAATTCAATCTGAAGACTCGTTAGTATTTAGGGCTGATAATTGGGACGACAGATAATTCACACCACAGATGTTTCTACAATTGTTCGAATCTAATGAAGCTTAGACACAAGCTTATCTCCTCCTTTAAATATTACAACAAGTAGCTTTCGACGTGCTTAAATCTTCCATAAATACATGAACACCTGGCGTCCACCGATGGTAGACGATAGCTAAATCCAACAAGTCCTTAAGACTGGAATATTCAGTATCGATATGAATAGCGTGTCGATGCAAGGTGATACCGACCCGTCGACATCGGTCTACACAACCTGCAATTGCAACCTATCGTATCACGAAATCTCACAAAGCTTCGTTGCAACGTGTTTGATGGAGCTCGTGTAGGCGGCTTTAAAATCGAGACAATCGCAGTTGATATCCGAATGTATCACCTCTATCCGATGATGTTTCTCGATGGAAATTGGCCCACGCCTTCTTCTGAAATAAAAACTCATAGGTAGCTGCACCTTGTGTCGCACGACGATCAAGATACGACACAGCAATTTTTGTCGTTGATTATTTCTTTCAGATTGATTGAGATTTCTTATTGATATTTTGTTATTGAAGCATCGTACGTGCAAATTGGTTTGTTATCTCGCAAAGAACAAAGCGAACAGAATATATTCTAGGATATTTTAGTTGTCCAGGACAACGAACAGAATCGAGGCTAGGCGACCAACAGCCAACTCTTGTGGCTCACCTATCCATTCTGACGTATTCTGAGGTGTTCTCGCTCTTGTTGAATTATTTGATAACTTTGATGTGCTGTTGAGAGAATTTCAATTTAACAAGTTTATCCTACACAAGAGAATTAAACTTAACAAGTCTATTCCAATGGCAATGGATGTACGTGCAGACGAAAGTCGTAAGATGATCAATGATGGATTAGAATGTTGAATTGACCAGAGTAATTTTGTTTTCACGTACGTGTTCGTATGGCAGTTGGAAAATTGCTAAGGAAATGATTGGAAAGGAATTGTATGTGATTTCGGTATAGGGTGTCAGAATAGTTCAAGTACGATAAGAGAATGTGGAAGAAGGATCTTTTTCTTTCTTGACTCTTAATACCTGTATGGAAAATGTACTAAACATTACAGTAATAGACAAGCATAGACTGAAACGCTGCTCACGTGAAATGGTGCATTACGTGGCACAAATCAAGCTTTTCAGTGGATGTTTTTCCTTGAATATTTCGTCAACTTTTTGTACATAGCAATGCTTTGACCGAAGAATTGTTTTTAACGTAGGATATATAATATTTTCGAACTTGTGAATAAATCATAATAAAACTATTGCTTTAAATTGCTTTAAATGTTGCTTAGAAATTGTAATATAAATTTAATAATGAAAGTCGCTAAAATTTCTATGCCAATTTACGCCAACAAATTATTATTTCCTTTTAAACATATAAACGTTTAGGATTCCATTAAATTTATTTTTGTTTACATGGAATGTTCGCAATGTTCAATTGACCGTGGTACATTTTTAAGCAGCATAACCTTGTTATCATATGAGAATATAGAATTTCGCATCATATGGCCATAATCTCCATTTCACTTTGCCATGACACAACTCGTTGTTTGCTATACCCAGCATTCTAATTAAGCCAGCCTTCGTAAAATAAGATAGTTCAAATTTCATTTGTTTCAAAAATAAATTTCACGTCGTGTCTAATTATGTAACTACTCGTTGAATTTTTTGGACGTTAAAAAAAAACATGTAAAATAATGTTTTTAAATAAAATTTACTTAAAATTTACTCTATACGATTAAATATATAACACAATGGAAAAATTCATTTTAATCTACTGCGAGAAGCTTCTTCGTATTTTCCTTATCCAGTTTCTCTTGTATCAAGTTTCGTTTCGATTATTTCTGACTCATTTTCACCGAACGCTCAATGTTTATATTATATTCGTTAAAGATACGCAGTGACACCTTTTCAGATCTTAAAATTTGTTAATAGCTTCTGACGCACGCGTAAGTATCACGCTATTTATAGAACGATGAATACGATATTTTCGATCTAATGATAGTTTACAATATGAGCTAGAATTATTCAATAGTTAATTACTCAATAGTTAGTATTAGTCAATATTTTGTAAAATATCGCCTTTGGAATCTAAAATGAAAAATGTATCTGACCTGTTTACCGCACACAGAAACTCATATTGAATTCTTTTTATCGTGACATACACTTGATATCCGAATGCAAATCCGAACAAAATCGTGCAACAAATTGAACATGGTGTTCGACAGAAACGTTAAATTGACCTTTGTTTATTATCGCAGACAACGTTATTTACTGTCAAGGACCAATGACCACGTTGTGATAGAATAGTCGGTATTGTTCCACTGGTATCGTCGCTGCTATTCACGTTCTGTCAATGTTGACGACTGCTATGCTCATAACAGCCACTTGCTAGTTATTCCGACGAACAACGTTCGGAATATGAGAATACGAAAACGCGTATGACATAATCGATGCAGTGTGCAATGATGTACACGAGATTGTGACTCATAGCGCAGTTTTCTTTATTAGCAGACGTGATATTGCATAATTTTTCATCGTTCCGTTCACTCGGAGCTCTGCTCACCTTTTTCACGCGTTTACTCAATTGCATATTTTACTCGAGTTGTACTTACGTCCCATTAATCTTCGGCGATTCGTATGTGGCATGGAAAGATAATTTCTTCTACTATGATAATTTGTACCGAGTGAATTTATAAAGTTATAACATTATCTCAATCGTTGTGTTAAAAACGCGGATCTGTTTACTTCTGATAGCACGCATTCGGTGTTTTGCAAAATACGAATTCAAGGCGTAATTAATGTGTTCTTTTCTTCGGCGAGAAGAAGAAACGGCGAATCGCACAGTTTTAACGCTGCTGAGTTATTTCGCTAACTTTTTACCCAATTCTGTTTTTCTAAAACTATTGCAAATTTAACGCTAGAACTGCCACATCAGTCAAATTGATTGATTTTACAATTTTATTTTAAAATTCCTACTTCGTGTTATATTTTTTCCGCAATGATATAATGACTTTCTCAACGATAACTAAAGGAATAATATAATGAATTTTATTTTATCTTTATCTATTCAAAACTGAAAATAATTTTATATCAAGGCTACTTATACCAATACCAGTCAAAATGACTGGTACTTGTCAAAGTGTAAAAAGGTCCTGCAATCTGTTTATCGAACCACAATTAACCAGTTTCCTTATTTTGCACAACCTCCCACACGTTTTTAAGACTTTACTGCGTATCATTCAATATGATGATATCAGTTATCAGGAAAATTCCGGATCGATAACTAGATGCTAACACCAGAAATACCACAGCAGTGAAAATGACTGATTCTACAATTTTATAAATGCGTCAACCCTCGTTTAGGAATCATGTTCCCAGATGGATTAAAAATACCAAAAATGTACCACATAACATGGAATTGCTTCTGTGAGAAAGTAATAAATCAATAAATATAAAATATTCTATTATTACATATTTTTTAAAGACCAGTCATTTTCACTGGTTTTGGTAGAAATAGCTTCGTGTTAACTATCGATAGTTCTAGTGTTAATTAATTTCTCGTTTCCATTTTGTGTCAAACGTTTCCTTCTTTAGATAAAATTGAATTAATTTTAATAAAAATTCAGGGCTCGCAGCGAAATGAGAAAAATTTGCCATTTTACACCCCTGCAGGGTATCTCAAACTTTTGTATTTTGTTTATTCATACGAATGAATGTCGTTACTTGGTTACTTGGTTACTTTAATGTCGATACTTAGTATGATGAAAACGAACGAAGGTTTCAGCATATTCTTCCACAATTTGAATTCCAAATAAGTACGTCTTCCACGGCAGTGTCGTAAGGTCTCGATGATTCCGCCGAACCTAATATGGAGCCCATCTAGTACCTTATCAATTAGCATACGCGTTGGCGGATACACGCGGTTTTAATTGTATGCGTCTAAATTCTTTTTTATTGACGACCATAATAATCTAATTTTTATCAGCAACCGCAATTACCGTTGTTACTATACTACACATTCTTTTACAGTTTATCCAATGATTTATCTAACGCGATCAAACGAGACAGTTTGCGTGCAACATTTATTTTCTTTGCTTATCGCATCGCTAACAATTGCGTGATAGTAACACGAGCAAGCGAAACTGGCCAACCTTGCAGAAGAATTTCCACGGAAATAGACGTATTCGCCAGGAGAAATGCAAATTCCCTGATTCTATTATGTGCAATGAAATTCCTGCATAGTCTCAGCAATATATAGAACGAAATCATAGTATTGAAACATGAAACGTATTCTCTTGAGAGCTGATGGTCGTGATAAACCTAAAACAACGAGATTAATTAATCGGTAAAAATGGAAAAAACAGAGGAAGAGTGTTTGACTTCTGAAACCGACGATTCCTGTAAATCTAAAACAACGAAACTAATCAACGTTCAGAATAAATCCGCAGAATCGCGAGTTTTTAATTAGTTGGCGACGTTTTAAAGACGTTGCTTTCAATTTTTCTTTTTAATTATTTAATTTGTATTTTACAATTTGTCCAGCCGGACATTTAGTTAATTTTTCCAACTTAACTGCTAAATAACACGTGGGTGGCTACCTTCAGCGGGATTCGAGCTTTAAATTTGAAGCTGGTAGTGGGCAAAGTTATTGGAGAAAACAAGTTTTTTTTTATTATTTAATTTGTATTTTACAATTTGTCCAGCTGGACATTTAGTTAATTTTTCCAACTTAACTGTTAAATAACACGTGGAGGAGATACCATCCCATACTCCCAAGGAGATACCATCTTCGAGTTTGACTACTTTATTTCTTCAGTGAGGTCAGTGGGGTATTTTCTCTTTAGTCTTATTTCTACGAGAGTTTTGTTCGTTCCAGCAGCCAGCTGGTTTGGATGTATTGCCGTTCTTTCTTCATATTTTTCTGCGAGAGAAAGCAAATGCGGCTTCATATGCAGTTACGCGATACACAGAATGTTGTCGATACGCGTTCACGAATATGCCAGCCACACCTTTCTTCCTCGACGTTGTCCACTGTCCGATCGTTGTTCAACTATAGAACAAGTTCATATATTCCAAACACGCAGCTACGTCACTCCGATTTCCATTTAATTTCTTGCCATACACCGTACACGGTCTTGTTCTCGTAACGGCAAGCCGCCGACGTTCTCTCGCGAACTTCAGTTTTCAGTCCCCTTGTCCGCTTAATAATTTACATGGTAATTGTCTCGACGAAATAAAGGAAACGCGCGGAACGAGAAAACGTAAAAGTTGCGGATAACACAGTCGTCCTATGAATTACGTATTCGCTCTTTTAAAATGCACGTTTTACGCGTCGAAAGCGTGGAAATGAAATTTTATCGTTGCATCGGAGAATCGAACGTTATTTCGTTGTATCGGTGTTACTTCGAACGCGCAGGATCTAACGAGGCTGTTTTATTTTATCGTTGCTGGTGTGCAAAGAATTATTATCATGCTACTTTATATCTTTTTAGTATTATATTCTGAATTTTTTTACTATTTTTTATTATTATATTTAGTCATGAAGCTTACATTTTAATTCTACTTCGAACTCGCAGGATCTAACGAGACTATTTTACTTCATCGTTGCTGGCGTGCAAAAAATAATTATCATCTTACTTTATATTTTTTTAGTATTATATTCTGAATTTTTTACTATTTTTTATTATTGTATTTAGTCATGAAGCTTACATTTTAATTCTACCAGTTAATTCTGTAGTTGCATTAGTTTCTCATTTTTTTATGGTTGAAAGAGAAGAAGGAGAAGCTTTTGGAAATTTAAGAACAATTTATGCCATACCCGGTGCTGGATTTTTACCGCACCAGTCAAATTGACTGGTTTTACAATTTTATTTTAAAATTCCTACTTCGTGTTATATTTTTTTCCGCAATGATGTAATGACTTTCGCAACGATAACTAATGAATATAATAATAATATAATGAACTTTATTTTGTTTCTTATGTATTCAAATTGAAAATAATTTTGTATCAAGGCTGCTTATACCAATAACAGTCAAAATGACCGATACTGGGTGCTGCAATCTGTTTATCGAACCCCAATTAACCAGTTTCCTCGTTTTGTACAATTTGCCACACGTTTTTAAAATTTTTACCACGTATCATTCCATATGACGATATCAGTTACCAGGAAAATTCCGGATCGATCGCTAGATCGCTAGATGCTAACACCAGAAATACCACAGCAGTGAAAATGACTGATTCTACAATTTTATAAATGCGTCAATCTTCGTTTAAGGATGATGGTCCCAGATGGATTAAAAATACCAAAAATGTACCGCATAACGTGGAATTGCTTCCGCAAGAGAGTAATAAATCAATTAATATAAAAATATTCTATTATTACGTATTTTTTAAAGACCAGTCATTTTGACTAGTTTTTGGTAGTAATAACTTCGTTTTGACTATCGGTAGTTCTAGTATTAAGACAGTTAAGTGGCATTTTGTTATGTAACTACTTTCGGTTTTAGCGTGTCGCGATCCAAGGAGATTATTTTATTTTATCATTACTATTATATAGTGTGCGTATATAATTGTGCATATAGAATATTGTCACTAAATTTTCTCACAAGAGCAACAAATCAGTCAATGAGTTAGTACATAAAATGTTATCTAATCAAACCTGAGAAACTGTTGCCGTGTTAAACGCAATACAAACAACACGATACGTAACAAGATGCACTCGTTTTGTTCAGCTGACAATTGTAAATTTCTTGTTTATACAAACAGCATAAAATATTACAGGCTTCCATGTATACGCTGTAATATATTACGTAATAGTTACAGATATCAGATCAGTAGTAATGTAGGTTCCACTTGTAGATTCCACTATCACATACTTTTCAGAATTACGATATCGATCGAAGTATCTTTGGTCGGAAAATCAGATCGTACTATTTTCAAATTAATCTTAAAATCCTAACGATTTAGTGTTGCGTTCGTTTCGGCATAAAAATTCCCGGCAATGTCAAGTAATCTTATCTGAAGAAACATCTAAATAGCAGGTAATTGCGATATAACGTCCGGGCTCTCGATGCTATACATTTTTTAATGCAATACCGAGCATTCGTATGAAAAGTAATTTATATCTGTCTTTTTCCTGGTATCAAACGGCGTTATAAATTCGTACGGGCGCGTTATCAACGATGCGATTTTGAAAATATCGAGCAGATTTCGTTCGCGAGAAACACACCCGACGATGATGTATTTTACGCGGCTATTATTCGCGCAATTTGCCGAGTCGAAATGTTCGTTTTAGCAGCGCGGGAAGGAAATTGTAAGATCCTATAGACAGAGGAAAAAGGAAGTAGCTTGTCTTCTGTTCAACTCGTGGCTCGAGTTTACGTTGCTTACGGCTGCTGTTTAACATTCGAGCACAGATGTTTCGATAAACGATCGATTAAACGAGCCTGGAATATATAATTATTCAACGTCGTACGAGATCCAATCTTTTCCAATACTCTCTGTTCGATCCGGCCTTAAAGTATAATTCAACACGATCGAGTGTTATTTACAAGGATAGCGAGCAAGAAACAGCGTCATAATTTTCATTGTTGAAATCACATTCCTAGAAGTCGGTCGAGCTATTCATTCAGAAGAACGAAGAATATGATGTAACGTAGAAATAAACGTAGGAAGCAAATACTCGTTCCATGTTCGTGATACGTACGTCGAAATTTGACCGATCTCTGCACGAAATTGGTAATGTAATTAATTCGAGTATTCTTTCTTTGAACGAATCGCCGATAAAACACGCTGCAAATAATTTTCAGTATCCTGATATTACTTGCTTTCGATAGATTTAATAAATTACATCAGGTATATTAAATATATCAAGCAACTCGTTTAATATTGTTAAAAGAACATTCAATAATTTAATCGAAGTAGGTTTTATCGTTGAGCATTAATTGTTTCCGGAGTCATTGTGGATGGATCTCAAAGAAGTAACGATTTATTCTATTTATTAGAGTAAGTAACGATTATTTATTTTACTATTATTTATATTATTATTTTTTTTTTTTTTATTTATCGGTGCGGATTGACTTTCGGGAATATAAACCTAATGCTGCGAGACTATCGCTTGGAGAAGGAGTTTCAAGGTTTCGAGAAAGTTAGAGGTGCGATGGTAAATCGCTTTGGGCTTTGGTTTTAAGAAATGCGTTTATTGCACGAAGAATTGAAATATTCTATAGTTTAGAATTTACCACAACGCAATACGCAGGTGTGATACAATGAAATAAACGGGACACAACATAACAAACACAGTGCGAAAGAATGCGTTCTTTTAACATCTTCTTCTGCTGATATTAGAGTTGTAACTCACTATCAGGTGGTTTCTTCGACGCGAAACAGTCCTGACAGTGTCCTACACTGTTAACTGAAACACTGGGACATTAGCAATTTTCTGCAAAGCCTTTTGCACACCTGCAAACACATACACACTCACGGAAAACACGTGAATTCTGTTTGTTCTGTTTGTTCGTATCAATGTTCTCTATTAATGCTAGTAAAGTTGGTTTAGAAAATTATTAGCATACTTGGAGGATACGATCCTTTAAATAATTAAATAACACAGAGTAGTTAAGTAACGCGGAATAATTTGTTCTTAAGAAATGTTGTTTTTTAAATATCCTCGTGAAATGCTGGGAAATTTAATGCCGTCGAACAAAATGCTAATTGTAAGCCAGACGACACTGCTGTCTCGTCCAACTCGGCAACTCAGATTGCAAGATGATAATAAGCAGAAATATGATCACGTTGAAAGCACGTTTATTGCTTAATTGTTGAGTTACCGTCTTTCAAATGCAACTTATAGATGTAGCTTTCAGATGCAAATTATATTTATTTTGAAACTCGTATTTCTTAATAAAAGAAAAAAAAAGAAAAAAAGAGAAACGCCAACCATAAGGAAACCACGCGTTGAAGCATCTGATTTGTGAAAATGCCTCCAAAATTAGCGATATTTCCATTGAAACAATTTAATTCTTTTTTTTTTTTATAAAATGTGTATGATAAGTAGACTTGGAATTTTTGTTATCTTTTTGCGAACATGACCAACGAAATGACAGAACATGGGCAGAGAGACTTTGTATCTAGCATCCTAAATGTTCCAACTGGTGCTTCGCTTGGATATGTACATTCTTACACGTTTGTACGCGCGTTGCACACTATATTTTTGCACATTACGTACACGTAAAACACGTAACACGTAAAAATTCGCAGTCTAGCGATAAGCATTGTATGAGTTTTATAAACAATAAATCGATATACAATATGTATATGTATATATATATATATATATTGTATATTGATTTATATTGTATTTTTTTATTGTATTTATTGTATTCATATCGTATTTATATTGATGTATATTAATATATATATATATATATATATATATATATTGTATATTGATTTATTGTTTATAATACATACAATGCTTATTGCTAGACTGATATATATATATTGTATATTGATTTATTGTTTATAATACATACAATGCTTATCGCTAGACTAATATATATATATTGTATATTGATTTATTGTTTATAATACATACAATACTTATCGCTAGACTGATATATATATAGAATATACAAAGGTTTACGAAAGTATCGCAACGTTTATACACACCTTTATGAATATGATATTACGTGTGCTACGCGAAGCATTCTGAAACTTCACATTAGCATCGTTATGAGATTCGGCCATCCTGCTTATATCGGTAAAGTTCGAAATTAATCTGAAAGCCAGTATAGAGATTACAAGATATAGATATCTAATGCAAGTATATGCTGAGGGAAATTGCAAAAGTATTTAAATAGTCAACTATCCACATTACGTTAATAAGCCTCAGCATTCGATGGAATCATCTTCAACGTTTATTATACGCTTAAGACGACTATTCATGACGTATACTAATCCTTTACTAAATAAACGTTCGCAATAAGTGTCTTCTATAATTAAGAGACGTCTTCCGTAATTTCTACGGCCGGTCGCGAAAGTATTCGTACATCCTTTTAAAACAGAATAACTTTGATGAAATTGGACCAAATGACTTTAGGTTTCTTGAGAAGCTGGAAAGATTGGTTCACTGGATGACTGGTGAAAGAAATTTGGAGAAAATTGAGATCGGTAGGAATGGCGATGAAAGTAATGGAGGTCACTGTGTGTAACTTTTTTATCAGATCTCGTAACGAAAATGTAAAAAGTTCGTTTTTTAGTTTTATGCCGGTTATATACATCGAAAGATGTAGGGATCTTTAAATTTGTTACAGTTGTATAAGTTGAAATTTGCGAAAAACTGCCATTTTTACCATTTTTAACCGTTCGCAGCTCATAGCAACGTTAACCAATTTTTATAAAATTTTCAGAATGTGTACAACCGATATAAATATGCAAAATGTGTTGTTTAAATTTTCATGACAAGCCCAAAGAAAAAAATCGTACAAGACGATTTTTACTATCTTCATCCCTGTTCCTATCAATTTCAATTTTCTCCAAAAAAGCTCAAGTCTTTCGGTTCAATTCCAACAAAATTATTCTTCATTAAAAACTGTATGAACACTTTGGGACTGATTGTGTATTAGATCATATTTTTAAATCAATTTCGATCACCGATATAATCATCACGATATAATCACCGATATAATCATCTAAATGTTTTATATAACGCGTATAACATATGCATAAGAGTTTTATACGGTTTCGTGAGTCGATGCACACGAATGTATCAATGGATTAAGAAATATACGGTTTTATTTAAAAGACTTTCACGTTGAAGCCATTCAGATTTTCCTCCAAGTATTTCCATATCGTCGGCGATCTACCAAACGTTCGATTTAAATGGAGAACCTTGTAGAAAATTTGACGCATTCAAAAGGTAGAATAGTCGAATACGAACATTAGATTCGTACGTCTAACGATTTTTTCAACTCGATTTCTGTGAATTGTTTAGATTAACTAGTAGTTATGCGATTTTAATACATGTAAATATAATCTTTAGAAATTTAATGGCTAAAAAATAACAATATAATCTACCAGTAGGAACGTGATTTTTTATTTCAATTCCTCTTAGCGTTTATCATTATTATAATATATTATTATATAGAATTTTATTATTATATATGTATTTACCTTTAAAAGTGAAATATGCGATAAAAGAATTGGCGTCCGTAAATATCAAACGTTACGACGAAATTTTGTCACTTAAGGGGGTGTCCTTAATTAGAGTGTTCTAAAACAGCATCTTTTTGTGATTTTTTTTAGGAGGGAAAGAAAGAAATGAAGTTATTGAATTTTGAGGTATGGTTTTATATATGTTTAACAAATACAAAAAAATTTTTTAAAGTAAAAAAATTATAACAGATTTCTAAGCCTATTTCATGAGTTGCAGTTTTCAATCGGCGTGAAAGATCCAACTCGGAATTCTTGATCGAAACAAAAAACCAAAAAAGGATTAAATTGTTATATATTTTTTTTCTCGACGAACTAAAAGAAAGGCAGAAGATAGTATGAAATTAAAAATTTTTACGGGTTTAATGAAAAAGTGTGTTTTATAAAAAGAAAAAATAAACTTTAAGTTGCTATAACAATTATTTAAATAAACTTTTTGACGAACTTTTTTAGTTCATCGAGAAGAAAAATATATAATAATTTAATCTTTTTTTGGTCTTTTCTTTTGGTCAAGAATTACAAGGTAGATCTTTCACGTCGATTGAAAACTGCAGCCCATGAAATAGGCTTAGAAATCTCTTACAATTTTTTTCTTTTTACTTCAAAAAAAATTTTTTTGTATTCGTTAAATATATATAAAACCATACCTCAAAATTAAATAACTTCATTTCTTTCTTTCTCTTCTAAAAAAAATCACAAAAAGACGCTGTTTTAGAACATTCTAATTCAGGGCACCCCCTTAAGGGAGGATTCTTGTGTAACGACAATAAAAGCAAACAATTTTTATGAACTTTTTTTAGACTAACTACAAATTATATGAGTCTGGTCCTTCTTGGAACGTAAATATAATCTCGAAGTGCAAATGTAATTTTGTTTTATTTCAATTTCTCTTATCGTCTATTAATATCGTCTGTCGACCTTTAAAAGATAAATATGCGATGAAATAATTGGTGTCCGTAAATGTCAAACATTATGACGTAGTTTTGTCATTTAAGGGAGGATTCTCGTGTAACAACAATAAAAGCAAACTATTTTTACGAACAATTTCTAAACCATTAATTGTATGGGACTAGATCTTTTGCAGATGTAAATGGATAGTTTTGAAGTACAAATTTAATTCTTTTATTTCAATTCCTCTTCCTAAACTGCCACGTTCAATAAATTATTAAACTGAATGTTAACTGCACGGAAAACTAATCGGTTGATCAATTTAGGATAAAGTTCGTTCCCTTACAACAATACAAATTTCCCCAGGAATTGAACCTGAAATTCTTATTCGACTATTTACTTCTAATATCTTTTGAAGCGATACAAACTCATCAAACTTTTCCTCCAAACGCTAGAACTTTCCAGTTGCTCGTGGTTTCTGTTTGAAAAATCAATCCCAGCGTAAACTATCCAATTTCAAGAAAATCCCTCAATTTTTGCATTCTGATGACCGTGACAGCTGCAATGCACGCCAACGATGATTACCTCGTCAAAGATGGTCCCAAGACTCGCATGATACAGAATAAACAATAAGAAGAATTGAAATAAAAGAATTACATTTCTACTTGAAGATTATGAAAATTTTCATTTTCAGTAGTTGATAGTCCAGAAAAAATGAATAAAATTAACTTGCTTTCGTTGTTGGTCGATCGTTCATTAACACAGGGACGCACGTTGAAGCAGTTCACGCATCTCTTGAATTCTGTGGCCAAGACTGGGGCTAAAGAGAATGCGGAAGTCTGGCTGGATCTACCCGAATATTTATCATACCCGCGTTCAATGGTACTTGGCGCAGAGTAAATAAGAGAAGTTACAGGTTTTGCAGTATATAAACGTCTTTACCGTACGCCGCTGACCCATTAATCGCCGAAGTTTGCGATGAGTTATACATAACGTGCGTGTATTTCCTTCCAGAGTCCATTCAGCCTCTCGTCGAATACCATCGCAATTTTTGGGAAATTTTTCAAGGACGTTTTATTGTAATATAATTTATATTTGAAAGTTATATTTTGTTAACGTTTTACAATTTTAGATGTCGGAGAAACTGTGCTGGCAGATATTGAGATATTCGAACGAGAGCAGCTTACGAAACTTGTAAATTTATAAATTTTGCGTGTTAATTCTATGTTAAATATTCGTTGTCAGATTAAGGATCAGATATTTGAGCATTTATGTAGCATTGTTTTTTTTCTTTATGAATATGGCTCGAGTTTGTAAGATATTTCAATGAGCAATGTGCAAACTCTTGTTAAATCCTACAGTTTCTTCTTGTTTCTTATGTATATATTTTATTATTATTATTATTATTACATATATATGTTATTATATATTATTATATGTATTTTTGTCATATATGTAGTATCGTAAATTATGATTAGTTTATTAATGATAAATGGATTAAACAGAAAACAATGCTTATTTAACATGAACTAATTGCAACAACGTATAATAATTAAAACAATTAGATAGTTAATTAACAGCTCTCGTCAACACAGATTCAACTGTCTGTCAACAACTCTAACAACACTATTTCGACAACGCAATCCGCACTCTCTGATTTCTCAACTCATAAAACCCTTTGAGTGCTGAATACTCGCGGCCTATGCCGTCCGTACGGACGGCGCGCGTCTAGCGCTGACGATCACTGTGGACGGAATACTTTTCCGTTAGACTGAACTCTGTTGATTGACTATTCAAAGCGCAAATCGTAATAAGTTATAGTAATTCTTTTGCACGAGATTAAATGATTCAAGGGCGTTACTTTTTAGTTATTTTTAATTATTTATTATAAACATTGAAATTTACAGTTAACTAGAATTTGGGTAATAAACTAGAAAACAATAAACTGGAAAACTAAATTCAGTAAATATAACACAAGTTAATAATTTAGTTGTGTGTGAAAAATTCAGTGCTTGAGAAAACTAAAAAAACCAGATGTATAGTTTTCTTACAAGTGGTGACCACTTCAACAATAACGAGGCGCTATTGGCATTTGTTTACTGCCGTAAGGAATGCATTTATATTTATTTCACACAAACGTAATAGTATTACTTCTGCGTAGGTGTTCGGAAAAATTGAAAAACCCATACATGCGCCCTTAGTCCATGCCGGGCACTTACAGAAAACGCATATATATGTCCTTAGTCCACACCGATAGCTTTCGCCAGACACCTATATGCGCCCACAGCACTCAAAGGGTTAATTCATTTATTGTCTCCTAGCAGCAGCCCCTTGTCTTTTGTCTTAGCCTCACTACGCACATGCTCAGCTTGTTTATATTTCGCACCTCAGCAACCGCTTGTTTATAATTTACACTTCAGCAACCGCTTGTTTACAGTCTGCACGATTCCCCCAGGCCCCTCGCCCACGGCACTATATATGCATTTTTTTATGTCGCCAAGCAGATGGTAATAATTGCCTCGAATAGGAAAATAGAAATTTTATATATATTTCTACCGCGAAATTATATTCCGTTTGTATTTTACTTAAAAAACGACGATTGCAGGTATGTTTATCGAACTGCAGGGAAAATTAGTCTGCCATTATAGATCCGCTTAAACGATTACGAGTGGCTTGTAATTTCTCCAGTTGAGTGTTAAGGCCGCCTTATCACTTTTGCTCAAGTACGTATTACTATGTAAACGTGTATTCTCTTTTACATGCATATTTGTTACACAGTCAGTGATTACTTAAGTCTACACACAGCTCTTAAATGCAAAATGTTATAGTGAAACAAACCGGACGAATTTTTCTGAGGTACCAAGACACGTGTCTTTAAATTGTAATGCATTTTATTCAATCGTTGTCAAGAAAAAAAAGATGTAGAAGATACGATGTTAAAAAAGTTACATATACCTGTTTTATTTATACGAAATAACGCAATGAAATGAAATAGAACACGAAAGAATATGAGAATGTAAAAATACAGAATGTGGAAATGAAATTACTCGAAGTAATATAACAAACAATGAAAATGGTAGGCTTAATGTGTATCAAATAAAAACCTGTAGGTTCCACGTAAGCATCGATAACGTGCTTGCTATCTTCTTGGCGTTGGAAAAATTGTAAGTTTTCTAGTTCCTGCTTTCTAAATTTAATTTCTAATTTTATCCCAAGATTTTTATCAGTCAAATGCTTCCATTCTTCCGAGTTCGTTTAAAAATACATTAGTAATAATTGTACGATAAAGATAAAGATAAGATAAAAATAGTTTCCTCGACGAGACAAACGCACAACATTTGACGTTACTGTTTAGAAGTACGTGGACACTTGCTTACTATCGACAAAATTAAATACTGTTCCAAAAATACGAATAAGAGGACTCGGGGTTTTTATCCTTGTGATAAGACAAACTTCACTTTAACAAAAGTTGATATAATTACTATATATAATTAATACAGAATAAAAAAATTAGCATCTAAAGCGTCGAACGTTATGGAACGGTTCATCATCCTCTGCTCGTTTCAGTGTCAAACTGTATAGTTACGACAGAGAAGATTCTTAACAGACAGATTATCACGATTCTAACAATAATATTTCCACTTAGGTAGCGCTTGGACGAATTGTATACTAACTTAACTTCAAATTTCGAATAAACAATTTATACCTCGCCTAAAACATATGCGTTGATTCCACAAGAAGATGGTATCGGAAGTATTAGCTCTGGCTCTTAGTTTATCATTAACTCACATTGTATCTTGACGACATCCGCCTGTTGTCAATGAGAATGTTTGTGCGTTTATTACGGTGGTCCCGGGAATACAGCGATAATCATATCTCACATACTTTAGCCATCGAAACAATAACTAAGCAGTAACAGGATACCTATGTGACCGGCATCCAGTGATAACCCTTCCACAGGAACCATCAAACCCTTGATATAAAAAACCCTCCCAAGTCAGTATTCGACATTCTATTCTGTTCTGTCATAACATTCTGTATCGTCACTCTGTCAGTTTCTAATAAATTTTGTAATAACGATCATAATTGAAGTACAAACCTCTCACCTCCCGTGCGGAACGTGAAATAACTTCGAATCGACGTGACACGTTCATGAAGCCTTATATATATGTCGAGGTCTCATTAGGGTTAGGGGCGTGTAACGAATCTTCATTTGGATTAGACATTGTCGTTATGCAATAGAGAAGATATTGACTAATACAAATATGATTATTACAGAATTTGACAAGCAATCGTGGCAATTAGATACTCGAGATACTCATGGCAATGATCTTAAGCTCAATAACGAATCCACGGTCAACGGGGTAGCAAATGTGCTTTCTTGCAAAGTCCAAGTCCAACTGAACTCACTGGTCCACAATTCAAGTGTAACTCAACTTACTCGTCCACAAGTAGAATTCAACTAACTTCTTCTGTCCAAGTCGAACTGCACTTATATACTTTTCTCCGTACCTCTTTGTATCCCTTGGGTCAACTATATTTTTAAGGAGAGCTATACAATTACTCCATATCTCTGTTAGCACGTTGACTGCCACGACACCCGTATTCGGGTGTCAGCAAAGTTTCTGGTCGGGCCGCGTAACCTATATTCGGGTGTCGCTTATTTCACTACTTGCGAAGGATCGTCGTCGGTATTTGAAAAGATATTCCATGATAATAAAACTGTTGAATTGTTATAAATGTAATACGAAAATGGTTTATTAAAAAAATTATTTAGAATGTAAACCTTTAAAGTATTTCATACATAGCTGAGGTTGGTCGGGACAATTTGGACAATAAGTTGTTGTTTTCTTCAAATTCTTTTGCGTCTTTGTTCGGTCCATTCGACGTCTTTTATTCGTATAACATAGTTTGCACGCGCGTCTAATACCTCCTCCGGAATCATTTTTCCGAACGGCGATATTATGTCGACTCCGTCGAAGACAAGGGTTTTTTGTATTTTCAGAAAACCCTAATAATTTTGCAACTAATAATTGTCTAAATATTCTAATATTTATATTCTTCCTTGTTGCAATTTTGTAAACCGTCAAAGCGTTTACAACAGAAATTCCCAGGAGGAGTTGAATGCCAAGTTTTCTATACCATTTGATTCCTTTTCTAATTGTGGTGGCATAAGCAACCATTTGGTCGGAATAATTTATACCACACTTTCCTTCATTATATTCAACAACAGCTAGTGGTTTTAATGCTGCGAACAAACGAAACGAAAGATCATTCTTGAGATCACCGCTTGAGCGACTCGCATTACTAAAATATCTATGGGAGCACCTAGCTGAGAACGTTTGGCACTGCTGCACGCGTGGCCTGACGGAGATTTTTTTGAAAACACGCGTGTCAGTCAACGTGTTAGATAAAAACGTCCACTCCATGACCGTGGCTAGGTTCAGCGATCCGTTGTGTCACTTCGAGCCCAAACCTATTGCCAGAATTCTCGGACACACATAATCGGATGAAATCATAAACAACTACTTCTAAGTTTTATTATTCAAGTATCGCTATAATGAAAGGTCTAGACTAAAGTATTGGGAGCCCCGATGTCCTTTCATCTTCGATACATATAATATCAAATTATATCAAAAGAATTCAATGTGCAGAGACGCAGAGCAGAAGTGTACAATATATTCAAATTAAAATATTTGTTGTTGCTATTTAGAAAGCGAAACGAATGTTTATTAGGGTTGCGCTCCTTCGGTCGAGTTTATAAAAATATTAATTTGCATGGACACCCGCGGTCTACTTATTGCAAATCAACCAAACTGTCCAGGTATATTCACGAGCGCCAGTGTATAGTCTTCTGTACGCATACTTACACACTATAGAAAGGCCGGTCACCAGTTGTCGGTCAGCTGTTTCGGTATATTATGTAGCTGCAGCCTAACTCTCTAGAGGCGGCCGGTTGGTCGAAAGAAAAGATGGACAAAACGTCTCGGGATGGTTCCGTTAGCTCGACCAGCCGAGTCGAGATGCCTGCGCAAGGCGAGAAAGGAAGCAGACCGAGCGGATATCGTTCATTCCTTGCGTTTGCCAAATATTTTTCCCACCTTCTGTCACTCGTTGCGATCGGCTCGTTTAACGCAATCCGGCGTTGTTCTATTTTATACGATATCTTCTTTGGGGAAAACGCACCGCGTAACCAGCCAGTTGGTTCTCCGCTGTTTCTTCATCAAAGATTCTTTTCCTTCTGTGTGTTCGTTCGAACATCGACCGTTAACGAAACAGGTTAACCAACGCGTCGTTTTTGACAATACGTTTCATTACGAACGTCGATCTTGCACATAGAATCAGTTTTAAAGTCAAGTATACTGTCAATTAACTCTATGTTTGTCAGGATTTATTGGAGAAAGCTTTTAGACGAATGTCGACTATGCGTGAGACGTGCGAAAAATATGGAAGAAGAATATATCGAGTCATATTTTATGGCTTTCCTGTACGATCAATCATTTCAAAGTCGAGTACATTGTCGATCAATTCTATGCTCACTATAATTATTCTCCTCTTTGGTATTGAAACAAACACATGTCCTTATAACTTTTTTCCTAATGTTAAAAATATTGATAGTATATTAACACTAGAACTACCGATAGTTAAGACGAAGCTATTTCTACCAAAACCAGTGAAAATGACTGGTCTTTAAAAAATACGTAATAATAGAATATTTTATATTTATTGATTTATTACTTTCTCACAGAAGCAATTCCATGTTATGTAGTACATTTTTGGTATTATTAATCCATCTGGGACCATCATCTCTAAACGAAGATTGACATTTATAAAATTGTAGAACCAGTCGTTTTGACTGCTGTGGTATTTCTAGTGTTAACATCTGACGATCGATCCGGAATTTTCCTGATAACTGATATCGTTATATCGAATAATACGCAGCAAAAATTTTCAAAACGTGTGGCAAATTGTACAAAACGAGGAAACTGGTTAATTGGGGTTTGATAAATGGATTGCAACATCCTTTTACACTTTGACAAGTACCAGTCATTTTGACTGGTATTGGTATAAATAGCCTTGATAAAAAATTATTTTCAGTTTAAATACATAAAAAACAAAATAAAATTTATTATATTATTTTTTTAGTTATCGTTGCGAAAGTCATTGCATCATCGCGGAAAAAAATATAACATGAAGTAGGAATTTTAAAATAAAATTGTAAAATCAGTCAATTTGACTGCTGTGGTAGTTCTAGTATTAAAAGCACAAGAAATATTGTTTTTCAATAACATCGATAATAAAGTATCTCTTCCTTACAATTAACAATGGGTTTTATTTTTCTATTCGAACGTCGGTCGCTCGTGATGCATGCTTTTTTCATTATTTAATTTGTACTTTACAATTTGTCCAGCTGGACATTTGGTAAATTTTTTTAACTTAATTGCTAAATAACATGTGGATGGCTATCCTCGGCGGGATACCAAAAAGTTAATACTCTTTTTTTTATTATTTAATTTGTACTTTGCAATTTGTCCAGCTGGACATTTGGTAAATTTTTTTAACTTAATTGCTAAATAACACGTGGATGGCTACTCTCAGCGGAATACCGTCTTCGAGTTTGACTATTTTATTTCTTTAGTGAAGTCAGTGGGGTGTTTTCTTTTTAGTCTTCTTTCTATGAGAGTGTGGTGCATGTGAAAAATATAGAAGAAGAATACTTGGGACAGATTATTAAGAGTTGTATTATATGCTTCTTAGTAGAATGTCTACGTAATAGTCCTATTATATGCTTCTTAGTAGAATGTCTACGTAGTAGTATATATATGAGTGTAATCTGTACATTCTCAATCCTATCTATGTTTGCCACAATTGTTCTCCTCTTTTTTGAGACTAAACGTAGGTCTTTTTAATTTTCGCCTTAATTTTAAGAACATAGACATAATATTAAAATACCAAATATAAACAGGAACTATTGCCTCTTAATAGTATCGATAATAAAACATTTCTCCTCGATGTTTCGTCTTTGGTTTTTCACAAAGCTTCGCCAGCTTAGCTATTTTTAAATCTATTTCTAAAAACAATTTTTAAAAACAAATTAATCAAAAAATAAAAGCAGTGGAAGGATATCACATCTCGCCAAGACACAGTGTTTCCATAGTCACGAGAAATCTTCGATTTATATTTGATAACAGTTTTTCTTCCAACAAACTCTCGTGTTAATCGGATCGTGTTAATCGCTACCTTGCAGCACAAGTACATAATTAATAATGGTTTTTATATTCTCTTCAGTCGAAGGTCGATCGTTCGCGGAGCAAGTTAATCAATATTCCAAGAAATGAGTAATAATGTTTAATCATGGTTAATATCTCGGTGAATCGATATATTTAATGATGGCTTGGTCTTAAGGTTTTATAACGGTGGAGACGTGCTGTTGTGCGTGAATTTGCAGACTTCGGCTTATCGATTTGCTCACCGACGATACACACAGTTAACGGGAAACTAAACCGACGTGACTTTACTTTAGAAGCAAGAGCGAGATGTTTGATTTTTTAATTGATACGTTTTACACGAGAGATGTTCGTTCCGCGATAAGACAAGCCGATGCTGTTACACGTTTTCGCCATCTTATCTCGAGCCAAATGAATGTCATCTATTTAACAACGCGATCTCCGCATTTTCTTGTTCTTATCAGGCTCCTGTCCATTTCTATGAAAGTAGGCGTGCCTGTTCGTTTACGCATAAATTTGCCGCACCGATAAATTCATAGTAAACGACTGTCTTCTTTTGTTCCCTGCAATTTAATTAATATAATAAAAAATATACCACGGCACGATACTTCGTGAAATGAAAGCTATTATAACATTTATAGCTACAATGTGATTATAATATAATTAGAAAAAGATATACAGTTAATCTTCGTACGCCTCGTAAAAAGGTCATTTTTATTTAAATAAATCATATACGTGTAATATCGTATAGTATATCATTATCATTTTTAATGATAATATATCTTTGTAACAGGTACTGCGTTAGATGAAAAAATATGCTAACAAAATACGACGTAAATTAAAAAAAAACAAATATTTGATTTTATAGTAAATGCACGTATCAATACCACACATTGGACATTGAACGTTCCAAACTAAGCACGATCGTGTCATTTACGACCCACAGTCATTGCACATCGATCGTTCTCCTTTCGACATTCTTCTCTTCTCAACCCACCTATTACGTCTCTTGTTTTTCTCAATTTCATTCGCATCGATGCATGTTCTTCTTCAAAATTATCAGCGACAGATTCGATATCATTAAACACAATCTAAAAAGCGTGATGTATTGGGTTGTCCGAAATGTTTCTTTCGTTTTATAAGGAAATAATAGACGCACAATTTTTTTTGTTTTATATTAGTTTATTGAATTATCCACGAACATAATAATAGAAATATAATGGATCATACGTAATTCAATAAAATAATAGATAAACAACAATTTCTGTTTTATGTTATCATCTTATAAAACGAAAGAAACTTTCCGGACAACCTAATACTTACAGAATTCCACGTGATGTTCAATGTTATCAGATTGTGGATACTTGTGAGTTTATGCAAAGCAGATGAAAAATGCGTAGAGTATATCCAATGTGCAAAAATATATGAAATATCGTGTATGTGTTTCTGTTTGTGAGAAAGTTTATGCCTGTTTTTCTGTTTAACGTGTATATGTCCTCGTGCTTGTGTAAGTTTCACGGTTATGGTATTTATATATCTTATGTATATATATGGTATATATCTTGCAGAGTAAATCAATAGGCAGAAAAAAAAAATTTATTTGTATATAAAATATCCAAAAGCAGAGCTCGTCGAAAAGAAAAAACGAGGTATCAATAAATAAATAAATAAACAGCTTTATATATGTATACATATGGTATATATCTTGCAGAGTAAATAAACAGACAGAAATAAAGAATTCATTTGTATATAAAATATCCAAAAAGCAGAGCTCGTAGAAAGGGAAAAACGAGGTATCAATAAATAAATAAATAGACAGCTTTGGATAAGAGTCTCTTATTCAGGGCCGGCGCAAGGCAGGTTCAGCGCGTTCGCCGGAACCCGACTTCGCATTTTGAGAGGCCCCGCGGTCTACGAAAATTATCCAATTAAAAAACACCGATTTTGATTAACTTTTAACAGAATAATGATAACAGATGCAAGACATTTTTATAGTAGCGATGATTCAGTTTACAGGAGTGAGAAAAATCATGAAAGTTCAGTGTAATTCCGTAAAGTCCTCATATCCTGGAAACTACTTTAGATAAAAAATCCTGACGCTTTCAAAGAAATGTACTTTTTAGAGAAATTAAACTACATCAATAGTTTTTTGCAAAAGTCATATATGATTACAGATTTTCTATTTTCATTGAAGTTTTTGCCCCTTGAATGCGAATTATGCATGCGAAAAAATATTACTTGTATTTGTTTAAAAAAACTGCTTATAAAAGATATATAATATGTAACAGCATTTGTAAATAAATAATTCCTCGTTGTAAAATTTAAGTGTAGGATTTCAATGTGTATTCAGGCCCCGCAAAAGGTCACGGCAGCCCTGCTCTTATTAAATAGAGAGACAAAATAGTTGGGATAATGAAATCTTGGGATAGTAGAACAGTTACTTTTCCGATAGGAAATCTCATTTATTCAAATACAGATTAAGATTAATTGACAGTTGCTTTAAATATTTATGGACGTCATATAAGTTTGACTGCTAAGTCACGTAATTCTCTCAACATAAGCAACGATTGCATGGAGTTACTTTCTTCGATGATTTTTCTCGAATGTCACGAATTATTATTTTTTCGTTTGTGTAAAATCGTAATTATCGGTGTCTTTATCGCGACGAAACCATTTCATCGCGTCAGTATATTTAAGGTTTTTCTATCTTGTTGCCAGCTTCTGACGAATCTACGTGCTTTGGATGATCCTCAGTATCGTGTTTTCTAATGTCTGTAATTGTAGCTTTTCCAACGCCGTGTATCTTTGCTTATTCTGTTGCAATTACACCGCTTCCGAGTTTTTAATCGTATCATATTTCTAATTCTTTTAATAATTAACAACAATTGTAATAATTATAACAGTAATAATTGTTTCTAATTTTTATAATCACGAAGAAACACGGAAAGGTATACGTTGTACACAAACGCTGATTAAATATGCACATATTTGAAACGGAGAAAGATATTCGTTGCTGGGAAATATTATGTTCGGATAAATTAGAGTAGTCAGAAGCGGCTAAAAGAAGGCAAAAGAAATTGTAGGCCGTGTGAAAAGGGGGAGGAAACTGTGATACATTACTATAAAGAATGTAGGGAGGTAAATAGACCGCGAGACAGACTGGAGAAAGTGAAGGATGAAAGATACTGTGAAGAAATTGGCTGAGGAATTTAAAAAACACAGACAAGTCCAACGATAGTGTTAAGTAGTAATAAGGTAAAAATAGAGTAGAATAGGTTGAGTAAATGGTCAATTAGACAACTAAGGAGCGATAGCAAAATAGATATGATAAGTATGAAAGGATAAATGAAAGGAATTGTAAGTGAAAAATCCATTTTTAGACAGCTAAGGTCGAAATTAAATAAACAGTAATAAATAACAATAATATTAGGATATTGTGATAAGAGGGGCTCTACTCTAATGAAATACTCAAAGTATAGTACTTGTTACGAAATCCAAGTTCTATATTTTATTTATTTACTTTCATAAGAATACAAAAAACTACGAGTACTCAATGAACATTCTAATGAAATACTCAAAGTGCAGTACTTGTTACAATATCCAAGTTCTATGTTCTATTTATTTAGCTTCATAAGAATACAAAAATCTGCAAACACTGTAATAAAATACTTAAGGTTTAGTACCTTTTACCATACCCAGTAGCTAAACGAAATCCAAGTTCTAGGTTCTATTTGTTTACCTTCATAAGAATACAAAGAACTACAAGCACTCAATGAACATTCTAATAAAATACTCAGAGTATAGTACTTGTTACGAAATCCAAGTTCTATGTTTTATTTATTTACCTTCATAAGAATACAAAGATCTACGAGCATTCAATGGACATTCTAATGAAATACTCAAAGTATAGTACTTGTTATTATATTTAGTAGCTAAACAAAATCCAAATTCTATTTTCTATTCATTTACCTTCATAAGAATACAAAAAACTACGAGCACTCAATGAACACTCTAATGAAATACTCAAAGTATAGTACTTGTCACGATATCCAGCAGCTAAACGAAATTCCAATTCCATTTTCTATCCATTTACCTTCATAACAATACAAAAAAATAACGAATACTATAATAAAATAGCCAAAGTACTTGTTACAATATTTAGTAGCTAAACAAAATCTAAATTCTATTTTCTATTTTCTATTTATTTATCTTTCCCAAGAAGAAAAGTTTGGCTAAAAACTCGCAGTCTGATTATTACGAATTAAGGTCCATAAATGACCAATAGATCGGTCGTGTAAAACTATCGGATGTCTGACCGAGGTTGATGTCCGAACCTCGCGCCAACATTCCGGCTCGCTGCTTCCTAGTGATTTCTTCGGCCCGCCTCGCGGTGCCGGTTCTAGAAAAACGCTTAGGTTGAAGGTCTGACACGTGGAAGGGCCTCACTTTCGTTAAGAGCTGTTGCTGTTGCCGCTGCTCTCAACAGACGAGCCACGATTGCTCTTCTCGTGATTTTTTTTTCGTGCCAAGTGAGAAATGGGTCATTTTTTATCCGGCTATTCGAGTTTACTTGTTCCTCACGTTGCATAAATTCCTTCTCGCTTTGATTTAGGAAGCTTCTACTAGGTTACTTCTACGTAGTTGCTTTTATATAATTTGATAATGTAAATATGATGGTAGAATATCTATTCGCAACAAGAATGGCTTCCTTAATTTTTATTGTTTCTTTTCTATAAAAAATTTTTCGCTATCTTTTTTCTTTTTCTTTTTCTTTTAAATTGCAATTTGTTCTGGAAACGTTCAACAATTTTATGTGACTTAATTGTGCTAGTAGAACGTAAGTATTTTCCTAACAGTTCATATCGTTTTTATCGTAGGATTGTTAATTCGTTTGGACGTCTTTTAATTAGTCTCCACAAGACAGATTGGCTGTGTAGATTATGTGCTAGAGTATTTAGGTAATTAGATTGCCTCCGTTTTGTCTGTTTCTTATTGTCAGATTTAATTGCAAACCTCTTATTGCTTCTGAAATCTTAACGAAGATTTATTTCATACGTACATACATAAAAATACATTACACGTTCTCTTATTTTTATATTCATCGTTTCCTTACTTTCGTGTCTTGTGTTTCGTAACTTGCATTCAGAAGCTCGAGTTTCAATTTTCTTTTAAACAAGTAAACACGCGTACAAAATCTCGTTACGTTTCGCTTTCTTTCTCTATTATCATTTCTACGTTGAAGAATAACTAAAATCTACTCTTTGAAAGTTTTCTACTAGTGTTAATCTTTAGAAATTGTATTGATTTACGTTATTTTAAAATTATATGCCTGTGTGTGTGTATGTGTGCGCGCGCGTGTATTCATAATAATAAATAAATAAATGTTTTGAAGCACTAGCTTGCATATATATAGGGTCCTAACGATTGTCTAATATGCTATCTTTAGAATAAGTGTGTGTTTACGAATTTGATAAATAAACTATATGCTTGATAACATATATAATCTTCTAGTTTCAATTTTCGCGTGTTGTACGCTTACAGAAACTAGATCACGAAGTATACAACATCGATTCGTCATTTTCTAGAATTATTTTCGGATCTACTTCAAACTTGACCAACTTAACCACGATATTCGAGTCTCGTAACAGCGCTAATGAAGTTTCAAAATGCCTCGTGTGACACGTACAATATATATTCGTAAGAGGATTTAGTCCACAAGTGGCCGAATATTTTCGTCAAATTCTTTTTATTGTCCAGATTTACTGCTCGGCTATTCGTTTAGCGTGAAAATGATTGCACAATTTCTAACAGAGAAACTTGAGTGTAATTACAATTATTCTACATTTCGGAGCTATCTTAAGATAATCCGCTGCGAAAACAATCCTGCCCACAGGTGACCATAAATAATATTCCAATTCCAAACAAAAATACAGTCAGATATCTGAGCATGATTATGGACAGAAGAATGACAGAAACAGCACATCGTAGATAAATCCTGTTGAGGTTATTAGATGTATAAAGAGAGAAAACACGTGGATAAAGTGTAAAGTACAAAATATATATATTTAATTTAATAGAGAAGTGTAATAATAAGTAGGAATACAATTTGAGCTGGTCCAGATTCGCACGTTAGCAGTGTTACCTTATAACTGAAAACCTCGAAGCTAACGTCGCTTGTCTACTGTTTATGGTCTGCCTTCATGCTAGTCTTTTGTCTATATGCTGTCGATGGCTTCAGCGCTTGAGAAAACTAAAAAGACCAGATGTAGAGTTTTTGTAGAAGTGGTGACCACTTCAACAAATCCAAACAACTGAAATCAAAACTAAAAGAATTCTACTGGCTCATTGGCAGACGCAGCAACTTAAACGTGCAGAGTAAAATAATGTTATATAAAGCCATATTAAAACCTGTTCGGACCTGTGGGATCCAACTATGGGGAACAGCGAGTAATTCCAACATAGAAATTCTCCAACGATTCCAATCAAAAACTCTAAGATCCTTAATACATACACCTTGGTATGTTACCAACGAAACAATAAATCGCGACCTTAATATACCCACAGTTAAGGAAGAAATATCCAAATTCAGTAACAGATATATAAGAGTTAACAAGCACCAAAACCCATTAGTTACCCGATTACTTGACACAACGGATCAGATCCGCAGACTAAAAAGACATTGCCCTTTAGATTTAAGCATTAGATTCAACTAGAATCAAACATACTATAAACACTTATAATCCAAGTTACAATACAACGCTAGAATAATTTACTTATAATTCTCAATGAGAATTGATTGTAAAAATTCCACCAAATAAAAAAAAAATCTTAGGACAATCGTCAGATCGGATCGCTTTGTGTGCCTGTGTATAACCACAGAGAACCAGAATTGAAAATCCATGCGCGAAAACTGTGTGCAGTAAAATTTCGTCGCGTTAGTCAGAGACTGCCGCTTTACATTTTGCATCTGAAACAACGATTTTGTCCGAGTGCATAAGCACGCACGAAATGGCGAAATGGGGGCATCATGGCACAATAATAGCGGTGCAACGAGAGATTCGCGTCGTCTTGCTCGTCTATTAATAAATTTAGGAGAGGACCATCTATTTTGGAAACGATAAGTCCGCTCGAACAGACATGCCACTATCCGATGAACATTGTTGCGCCGGTTGAGTCCCGTCACAGTTGAAAAGTTGCATCGTAAAAGTCAGCGTCTCGCAAAAAGTTGCAAAAAATCACCTTGAACTCGTGCCAAAGCGGAAGCAGAAAAAGCTTCGACCGTCTTCGGTATTTTCGCTTTCGTTCGTTTACAGCGAAAGCATTTCTATTTATAGAAGAAACAGCAGAGCGTTTAGTCGAAATTTCCATTCGCAAACTGAACTCGAGAAACACACGCGAATTACAGATTTTTCTATTTTATTTATTATTTTCCGCGTACTATTACCTTGTTCCCTATATTTTTTTTTTCTGTTACTTGTTATGCGTGTTTCGTTACTGGTTACGTGATTTTTCAAATTTACTTGCAAATACGTATATCGTCGTAGCGCGTTGCGTGCCGTGTGAAATTAACGTCATGTCGTCAGAAAAAAAATTGATTCTGTTAATACAGTTGCAGCATAAAAAAAACAATAATTACACGCTTATGTATATTTTCCTTCAGATGCATCTCGTTCGAGCAATTAAACAGATAACCAAGGTGCATTGGAAGCTTCGTTTTTGTCGATTTGCTTTTTCGTAAGATCGTAATAAACATAATGATTACAGTTGGTTTTTTTTAAATCACTTTGTTATACTCAAGGCTAGAACATTGCTCGTAGTAAATAATTATGTGAAATGTCGTTGAGTGTTTCATTCTTATTTCCTTTTCTAATTGAACTTCAATAATTGTACCGAAAGCGCGATCAAAGTACGACAAAAACGATTATATATTTCGAAAGTACAAGTATTTTCAAAATGCACGTTAAATACTTACATTCCAGCTGGCTGCTAAAACGAGCAAAATTCTCATGCAAGGAAGACTAAAAAGAAAACACCCCACTGACCTCACTAAAGAAATAAAATAGTCAAACTCGAAGATGGTGTCCCACTGGGGGTAGCCATCCACATGTTATTTAACAATTAAGTTAGAAAAATTTAACAAATGTCCAGCTGGACAAATTGTAAAGTACAAATTAAATAATAAAATAAAACACACTGTTCCTACAAAAAGGAGAAGATTCTGAAAAATTACGAATTCTGAACAGAGTGATATTGTATTATTAATAGACATAGAGATTATGAAATAAAAATAATTGTCAATTGAATTACATTGCTGTGATACGATACAATATACAAACACTTTTAATATACAAAATATTATCGGTAAAACCTTCCGATTTGACTGTATCTTTAACCATAAGATTGTCGATATGCAATAATACATTTTTTACTATATATTATTATATTACTACAATTATTTTTACAATTACAATTATATTATTATATTACTACAATTATTTTTAAATTGCACGTTAGATGCTTACACTGTTCCTACAAAAAAGAGAAGATTCTGAAAAATCTCAGATTTTGAACAGAGTGATATTGTATTATTAATAGACGTAGAGATTATGAAATAAAAATAATTGTCAATTGCGTTACGTTGCTATAATACGATATAATACACATAACATTACAATATAACGTACAAAGCAGTATGAGCGTAATTTTTCGATTTAATCTTATCTTTAAAGTACAAGATCGTACATATACGATAACGTCAATTGTATAATAATTCGAGTAATTGTAGACGCATAGAACGTAGCGTGCAATTGAATAAAAACCTGTTTCAATGTTGTCCATGTGAAGGCAAATTAACGTGGAAGAGTGAAGAGAGTCATTGCATATGCGGGTCAGCTTTTAACGTAAACGGGTTTATATTTCGTCTCTGCTTGGTGTAACACATGCTAACTGGCTAACGGGACACGCATCGACCAAACCGGACAAAAATCGTGTCTCTCTAAAATAGGTATATAGGTAGGTAGTAGGACAAACTTACGAATATCACGATACAATATAAACCGAAAGCGAACTTTATAGAACAATTTTTTCTGCTTTCTGAAATTTGTATGCTGCTTCATTTCAAATCGTTGATATTACGTGCTCTTATATAGTGGAAGATTATTGAATTTGTAAACAGGACTGTTCGATCAATACGATGAAATGGCAATCGGAAGGTTACTTGTTCACATAATTCTATCATTTAGTGACTCACTTGTTAATATAATTCTATCATCCAGTGACGCAAACAAAATCTAATTTATTATGTACGTAAGTTCAACTTCTGTTGGAGATATCGCTACACAAATTGTTGTTAGATAATGGGCTAAATCGCGTTAGTCAGCTGCTTCGTCTTGTTTGTCAATCTGTGTTGATGGAAATTGTCAGAAGCTAATATTCCTCAGTTGATAGCAATTAGCTTGCTCGGTAGTCTTTTACAAACTGCCAGATTCTTCGTTATACAGCCAAGTCTGGCTCACTCATTTGGTTCAAATTTCACATCGCTCATTCCTCTTAGTCTCCTTGGATAAAGTCTAAACTGAATAAATAAATAAATAAATTGATATGCTTGTTATCCAGGACTATCAAGAAGATTGTCTTCTGATCTTCCAGCCGTTTGCCCATTGCCTTCGAATTTGACAATTGCATTGCCTGGCATTTCTGCCTTCTCACAATTTTCGCTTTCCTTTCTAGCGTACAATTTTATATTTACGTGTTTTTCTCCGCGAACACTTGAGGCAGATTATTTTTATCTTCGAGTCACGTAATAACATCACCTACAAGTAGCCTCTTCCGCCGCCTAATAACCAAATTTGGCTTTTGTAATTCCCCGCCAACGTTCACGTATGACTCATTATAGATGGCATATTTCGATAAGAGTGTTCGATGAATTAAAACTTCTATCTGGTTGTCTTCTTATCTTCTAACGTAACATATAAAGGCTTATAATGGATGCAGTTGTCGATAACGTAGCTTGCTATCTCAGCTTATGCTCTGCATCTTCCACGTAATGCAGTGGTAACAGAGAAACTTGTACATACACATTGTCTTCCAACGAAGCATCTTTTTTTTTTTTTTTTTAGTAGATTCTACATTTTATTTCCACGATGTTAATTTTTGTAATCGCATAAAAGTACTGCCGAGTAATACGGAATTTATTACAGTAGAATCTAATTAATGATTTAGGTTCTAAATAATTAATTCTAATTAAGAAATCGATTATAGGACAATGTTATATGCAAATACAATAATAAATATAATGGTGTGTAGATGTTATATTTGCAGTCATTGTATACATATTTAACTATCTGCTGACCCTTCTCACAACCATGTCGATTTTATAAATGTTCGTTTCAAGGCTCGTTATATCGATTATATCGATTCCTGATAATACTGTGCTAAATACATACATAACAGGTCCTTTCATTTTATCGGAGGAATAGGATTTGTTCGGAGAAATCGTTTGCAGCGACCGATTTCCCAGATTCTTAACAAAGTATACTTTATACTTTTTAAACGTAATTGCTCCTATCGCTTTATATCCATAGCCTCTAATCTTTTTTTTAAATGAATTTTAAATGGAACGTACTATTTCACTTGCAAATGTAGATATATAAGAAATGCAAGGGTAAGATGTCGTAGGAAATAACGAATTTTGTACTTTTTTTCCAAAATCAAAGGTAATATAATTTAATTCGTAATTTTTAATTAATTAGATCGAAGTTTCTCCATTATTCAATACGATTATAACGTAGTATACTGAAGCACGATTATAGGAACAAATACAATAAAAATATAGTAAAACGCTGTTTATAACAAAAAAATTATCTCGTGTTATATTCAATAAAATGTAACGCATTTTAATTATGAAAATATATAATAAAAATATATAATAAAATGTAAATTTATTGAACTTTGTTATGTCTCATTCATTGTACATATATAATACTTTGTTTTTAAATATATTATATTTTATTGTACACTCATTTTCACAATGGAAGAAATTATTTTCTACTTTCAAGATTTATTATGCAATATCTTGCTCACTTATCATATCGATTTCTAATATGCCGTGTTAAATACGTCTAACTTCCTACATAGCACATTGTCCAAGCTAGAATTTTACTTTTCCCTTGCAGTAAAAAAGAATAGAAAAAATACTCGCCAAATATAGACTAGTCATTGCGACAAACAATTCCTTTTTATGCAAAGTAGAGGCCACCGGCTTATCTTTTATTTCGAAACAGATATGGATGATGATTCATAGGGAATTGCGATAAATTTAACAACACAAATTTAGCAGTCCATCTGTTTGCTCAAAGACAGTTTATCGTGCATATTATTGCGCATCCAGTTCGTTTATAAATACAATAGTTCGATCACTACATATTTTTCGAAAACGATCGTCCTCCATAAATTAATAGATTTAATCGCGTAAAATATATTCAATTATCAGATTACATAAAGAAAATTACGTTATGTTATGTAGACATATAATTAGATTATAACATTACTATATCGAATTAATAATACCGTTTATTTAATTTTATTTAATTTAACTATGCCGGTGATACATGATTTTTCTTTAATACCAATGAGTTTCATTCTTTCCTGTTTCTTTTCCATTTGTCTTTATTCGTCGATTTTTTAATATTGACGCATCTTTTCGAAATTATCGTGTGATAATTAGCATACGATAAATAGCATGTGAAGCGAGCGCAGAAATTCTGGCAGTTCGAGATGAGATTATAAATGCCGTAAATATTTTTGCATGTACTTCATTTCGCGATATAACACGCAATATCTAACAAATATAATAATATTACTTTAGAAATTTCATGCGAGTTACAAGAACAAGAACCTACTGCACGATGCGAATGATAGAGTTTATTATCCAATAATGACTAATCTTCAATTGCCCGAAATATAATTTATTAAACAGCAAAATCCACGGTTCGTTCATGTTTATTAAAGAAACGAAATTGCCCGATAAATTAGTGAGACGTTAACGTTTAGTAGTTAGGCGCGTAGTATATTCTCCTATGGCGCCATTAAATAACCTTGCAGTTAATGCGATTTTAAACGTACTAATTAAACTAGAAAATACATTTTTACTTCTACCATTTTATATTCACCACCGTGTATACGTTACATTATCGCGATATCTCTAAAATACAAATTTTTCATATTTCATAAATTTTCGTAAATTTGTTAATATTCGTGCAATTCAATAAATGACCAATTTTTGGTAAAATATCGGAATATATATTGCCTCTCCTGTGAGAAAAGTAATGGTTCATTTACGAAAGCCAATAAAATGTACGGTTTGATTAATAGGTGACTTTGTAGAACACGAAGGAATCACGAGAATTCCTGCAGAGAGCTCACGTTTCCTTGGCCATTGCTCAATATGCTGGATAACGGTTACACACGTTAAGTAGTTTTAGCCAAGCCTAACCCAGGGTTAGTCACGTTAGAGCTACGATTCAGAGGATTAATCTACTTGTTTTCTATCGTTACAGTGAATCCTGCACGACTTCTTCTTCAGTCTTTTCCTAAATCAGTTTGAAATTTAAATATGAAATTTCAATAGATATTTCTTATCTATCGAATACAACATAAACAGTGTAAAATATACAGAGAGTGAAATATTAGTAAAGTAAGCGGCTTATTGCACTATCGCTTATTCGTTCAGTCATACATTTTACATTTAAATGTTTTTCAACGTAGTACGTAGTGTACGAGTCTAATAATACTACATAATGATAATAAATAAATAATGAATAAAATAACAAATACTCCTAATAATACAACAGTCCACGTAATATACGTCAGAATGAAATTTTAGTATGTCAGATATTTTTAAGCGGAGGAAAAGATAAGGATAATGTGGTGTGGTAAATAATCTTATTTACGGAAGTACTTTATATTAGTTCAGTTTATAATACTCCAACAGTTCACATATGTAATATCCAAAGAAAAGCGCAATGAAATTTTAGGATAACGCCGGATATTTTTTAACGATTTTTAATACAAATAAGTGAAGAATAAGAATAATTTATTATGGCGAATAATTTTATTTGCATAAACGCGTTATTACTATAAGATATGTACATTTTTGTAAGTCATCTATTGTTGATAAATTACATATCTCATCGATAATATATAATAATTTGAGCCACGACAAAATAGTTTCTTAGTAAATTTTGAGTATTTGAAGTGCATAATCGTTTGCAAATAATTGAAAAAACCTCTCGATAAATGTTCCAGTTTCACTCGTCCACACAATAGAATATGTTGTGGAAGTGAATCGAGGATAGGCCATGTCTCGCACATAGCTCGAGATAATACCGTAAGTTAATCGCATGTGATATCCAATTTTAATTTAATCAAGTTTGGCGTCATCCAATTGAATTGAATCGCCCTTGAAGATGACTTGCAACTAGATCGGAAAATGAAATCCCTTCTCTTTTTCATCACGCTCGTATACTGGTATCGGAATTTGCTTTAAAAATTGGTTAAATTCAATATCAATCGTAAGGAGGAATTATGAATAAAATTATTTGCAGAATTTTATTGTACAGGCAGTTTTCTATAATTTTACGTCAAGCGAGACAATTAGTTGAATTTGTACAATTTGCTTGTATATCATTAACGTAAATTTATCGACGTCGTTAATTTATAATTTCTGACTTGCAAAATTTCACGCTCGTGTATCGACTTTTAAATTCTAAAAATTACGTTGTAGCACAATATGGAAAATTCTTATCGAGTAGCGAAAAAGTGTGTTGCTCCCCTTGCCAAACCTAATTTAAATCGATTAACATTGTCCGATGAACCGATACTTTTGATCAGAATGTTTGCTGTAAAATATCGCGATGTGATACGTAGACAGAGAAAGTTGCAACAATTGTAATTATCTTTCACTTTCGAAAAAGATTCGCTTCAAAAGAATACGTGGTCGTGTATTTTCACAGCGAAAAATGGCGAAGAGCACAAACTCTGTCGGTGTTACACGCATCACGAACAGCAAACCATACGAAACCATGCAACCTCTCTCGAGACGATCTTTCATTGAATTCAATTGAACGTACTTGGTTGCCAAGCTAGCTCGTTCAAACGAACACTATTCGATTCTGTCGCGTAAACGAGTTAAAAACGAACATCCATTCGGTGTGGTTCGTCGCAACGACCTGTTCTTCGTATTTTGCCGGTCGATAACAAAGGATTTTCCTTTCCATACGACACACGTTAGCAAACGAAAAGGAGAAGTTTCATTGTCAGACACGTAGATTATTCCTTAATCGTTCTTTACATAACATTGTACCAGATTGGATCATCGTCGTCTCGATGTTATAGCCTTCTCTGCACGTCTGATCCGGAACACTGCGAAGAAAACGCTCGTATGATTTTTTATTCTGATTCTTATCTGTGAATTCTTGACAATTTCCCTTAAACACAAATAAATTTCTGTGAAACACGCGATCGCGTTTGTGCGATTATTACACGGACGACTATTATTTCTCCAATGGGATAAACGTGTTCGTGCTACGATCACAATATCGTTGAACCACTTTACCGACTCAAGAATAATAAGAAATGTAATAAAATATAAAATATGATATAAAATGTATAAAAGAAAAAAAAATTAATTTTATATACAAGTATAGTATTTGTCGCCTTCAAATGTTACTGACTTTGCCACAGTTTGGTTTCTGAATTTGGTAGAATAATTGAAGAGTGATTGTAAAAAACACTATAAGTGCGAAGATAGAAAAATGTTGATTTTTCATTAGAAAATGCTGTAGCGTAGAATCGAAGCGCAATTTCCCTTTCTGAATAATTGAATGATAGAATGTGGTGTCACAACGTTGCCTCTGTGGAGGAAGATGTAAGCAGCAATGATCATTAGCTAATCGTTTCTTGGCTTCTGCATTTAAACGAACATGAGTTTTCTTTATAGCTAATCGCAAGAAGTGACACGCATAGAATTTTCTACTTATTATTTCCTATTTATTATTCTATTTGCTATTTTCTAGACACACGTTTCTTTTCCATGCACTTTGGATTACGTTCGTGCACGAGGTTTCTTTTTCCCCTGAAAAACTTGTTTCACCTATTTGCCACTTACAGAGTTTTCTACGACCGTTCTTTGATCGAACACGTAAAAGCCGTAAAATTGAACGAATAAATTCTGGAAATAGAGGTTCGTAATAAAAAGGATCATTCCGAAACTCGTTTACTTTTTAGATGACGAGGCACGATACACATAATAATCAGAGGCGAAACTCGGATTATGGTCTAATGCCTCGGATCATTTCTGTCTCCAAAACTCGTATAACTACTGACTGAATTTCTTTTGCAACAAAATATTAATGTAATCGAACGATCGAGTCAATCTCCCGACTTGAACTCACTTGAACATCTGTGAGATTACCTCAGACGTTAACTGGGAAGTTAATCTTTTACAAATATATAAGAAAAGCAAAAAATTTCGAAAATATAATGTGAAATATCGACTGCGTCTTGCGTTCGATTAATTGAATATTCAGTAGCCACGCAGATACTACGATGCAGTCATGAAACCCAAGAATTACCAACATCTCACTCGATTATTTTCTATTTTTCTAGCTTTTGTTACAAGTTTCCGCACTAAAACCGTCGTGTTACATAACTCGAGCAAAGAACGTTTCCTAACTCTCGTCTCAGCTTCTGTTTCGTTCATCCGGTTCAACGTTAATCGTAATCTCGCTCGACTATGCAATCAAAGAAAGTATATTGCAATTTCGTGTATGGATTGTCATCTCTTCTTACCATTTCTGATTTCGTATTCCAAAATGTATCAAAAGATGAAAAATATACCGTAATTCCCGAGCGATCGTTCAAAGTTTCTTAACGTCTTCTCGTCAGCAGCTAAGTGTATTTATCGCGCGTAAGTGAAATCGCCAAAACGGCAGAGTGAGTCGCAGCGAAGTTTTAGCGGTCGTGAACGCGTTAATCCCAACGATGAAGAGGCGAATGGTCATCGTTCGAAAATCGAACGGTACCTCGGCCCTGGCCGTCTCTGTTCGATCCCCGAGAAATAGCTTAGCTTCTCTAGCGACTGACTAGTGGGACATTGTCTGTGGAGAAGGTCGGCGTACCTCTCACCTTCGAACAGACGACCGTTCCGCAAATAGAGTCGGCAAGGAGCTTACGTAATCGGCGAGTACGCGTGGATCACGCTGCCTTCGTTTTCTCATCTGGCGGTCCTGCGTCCTGGATAGACGTTTCCTCGAAGCGGAGCCGCCAGATTCGACACGAGTCGATCGGGAACGTTCGACAGGTGAACGCAGAGGGTCGACGAATTTCGATGGCTTCTCTCGCATTTTGGCGCCGTTCCAACAGTTTTTCCTCTTCGCGCACCGCCACTGGCTGAAAAACAAACGCGTCGCCACGCAGCGCAAACGAATATGATCGTTCGAACCGAACGACATTAACATTCGCGTCACGCGACTCGATTAACATTTAATTGGCCCAATTATCCGCTGCCGCGTTTTCAGACGTCGGGTAAGCTTCCAGCGGGCTGCTTCGAAAGCTTCCTTATACGGACGAATCAGGAAGTAGCTAGGCGTTGGCGATGAAATTGGGGATTTAATGACACAGTATAGAAACTTCAGAGGTATCGACTGATTCGTTTAATTCGATCATTTCTGAATTTGATAAATTTTTCTGTGCGAATATTCGTACACTATCGTTGAAGACGATATCCGGTTCGGTTTTTATCTACGTCTTCTATTTACATTTCATTTGCACAATTTTTAGTCACACTTGTTCGATTTTTGGAACACTTTATTTATAATTGAGCAGTGCTCGCTGAAAACATTGTAGGTGCCAAAATTGAGAAACTTTGATCTTTTATTGGGAAATGTTCCACGTAGCAATGAGAATATTGTAGCATAGAATTCAACTGCAATTTCCCCTTTTGAATATCGTAGTTATTAATAATGTTAGAAGATGGTATCACGATGTTGTATCTATAGAAAAAAGTATAAATACCAATAAACATTAGTCAATTGTTTCTTGCTTCTGTCAATTGCTGCTGTCTATGTCGTTTATCCAAACGAATGGGTCACCGAGTTTTGTCTATAACTAAGAACTCACACGCACAGGCTTTTCTACAGACGCACTTTTCTTTCCCTTCAATTTGGACTACGTTAACGCACAAGATTTCCTTTTTTCCTGAAAACATGTTTCTTCCCATTTACAGTGTTTTTTTTTACAAACACTCTTCAATTACCGTAGTTACGTGCGATAGAATATTACGAAGCAATAAGGAAGCCAGGAATTGACGAAGAAATTGAGGATTTGATGGCGAGTACAGAAACTCGAGGTACAAGGCGATTCACCTAATTCGCTCGCTTTGAGCCAGCAAATCCTGCTGCGCGAATATTCAGAAACTGTCGTTCCAGGCGATATCGAGCTTGATAATTTTGATAAGATGTGTTTTAGGGAGATGTTATATAAATCTCGAAATGCAACGACTTTGTTCTTCGGAATTATCGTAGTTACGTAGGATAGGATATGATGAAGCAATAAGGAAGCTAGGAAGAAAATGAGCTTTGATGGCGTCACAGAGCCATAAATTAACTATAGAAAAACCAATGGGATCTAACGAACATCCCGCAGGCCATCAAACGGCAACGTAGATAGTGTTCCAGTGTCAGAAAACAGCAACAGCACGGCCATCTCTGACATGAACCCTGGCGACACCCCCGTCGATATCTTCTCCATAGGAATCAAACCCGTAGTTTATAAACCTCCCTAAAATCAGCTCTCGACATTCTCTGTTCTAACACTCTGAACCGTCACTCTGTTGGATTCGTATAATAAATTTTACCACTAAATATACCTAAAGTTCAATTTTTTACCTTATTTGTGAAACGTTCGAACTGCGACGCGAGATCACCGGCGATCTGTCAATTTCGTGATTTCTTGTGTCTTCTACGTGACAATGGCAGAGCAATTCACCTAATTGGCTCGCTTTGGTCCAGCAAATCCTGCTGCGCGAATATTCAGAAACTGTCGTTCCAGACGATATTGAGACGCTTGATAATTTTGATAAGATGTGTTTTAACGATATGTTATGTCAATCTCGAAATACAGCCGCCTTTTCTTCGTAATTATCGTTGTTACGCACGACAAGATATCATGGCGCAATTAGATGGATCTTTCAAGGCTGATATGCAATAAAACTGACACTTGTAATTACAAATCATAGTTCAAGCTCGCTTCTAAGTTTAAGGTTAGTAATTCTACTATCAGAGCTGCATATAATGCTAATGCAGAGTTTAAAAGAGGCATTGGCGATTGATATGCTAATTGCTGTCGGTTCTCTTAGTCTTTTTCTAGCGACACTAGCTTCAGATTGAAGAACGAAGACGCGAATATTCTATAAAACCCGGAATCAAGATATTTCTCCGAAATATCATTATAGGAACAATAGGAACAGGTTTTCTATGACGAAGGCAGAGGAATTTTAAAGATACGGCGAATTACTTGGACCGAGAAGTTTAAAAGGTTTAGCGTGGCTTAAAGCAAAATCATATTTAGCTTAACCAGAGAAAACGAACATTTTATACGTTGCTAATAGCTAACAGTTACACGTTGCTGTTTGAATCACTGTAAAAAAATAGAAAGACTCGCGGTGACCTTCGTATCCGAATCAAAAGGCGAAATAGTAAAAAGCCAATTACCGTATAGCGTGACTTTTAGTAGAGACAGTTTACAAGCGATTTAATACGACCGATGTAAGTGAATCACTCCGTAGATACTTACATACGTATGTTTAGTAAGAAAACAAAGAATTCGATGCTTATCAGATAAGTAAATCAAACAATTACTTTTATATATCAGTTTAGTTACTGTCATATATCGTATGGTAGGTGAGATTCTTCCAATTCTACAAAGTGGTAAAAATCTCACTTGCATTAGAGAGATATGAACATTTTAAAACACCAGATTTTTACAATGGAATTTTATTTTCTCCGAGATTGCTACTATCGTAGTATACATTTTTCGAAACACGAGAAACTCTGGCATTTGACTCCGTGAAGAGATTGTCGAGATCAAATTTTCAGATAATAGAGCAAGCATTCCTCTTAAATTTTATTTAATTTTCTGGTTATTTAATATACCGTAATTTGCTGTAAATGTAATAATTTTTTTTTTTATTTGTTAGAATATTTACAATCAATTCTCGTTGAGAATTTTCAGTAACTTCATTTGGCGTGATACAATGACATGGTTTATAATAGTTTATATTGTTGATTCTAGTTGGATCTAAGGATTTAATCTAAAGGGTATTTTCTCTTTAGTCTGCGGATCTGATCCGTCGTGTCAAGTAGTTGGGTGACTAATGGGTTGTGGTGGTTGTTGACTCTTGTGTTATATCTGCTTCTGGACTTGTATATTTCTTCTTTGACTGTGGGTATCTTGAGGTCGCGGTGGATTGTATAAATGTAATATAGATATTAAAAGAGAAAGGAAAATTTATTTGGTCAAAGAAAAGAGATTGGGAAAATTATTAACTTGTTTCAATATCCAATTCACATTTTTTTAGCTGCTGAATTGCATACATTTTTCAATACGAATACATCTGTAGTATTACATTCGTCTTGTTACTTTCATTTACAGTTTCGACGTTTGTAAAATTTCCTCCTAAACGAATGATCTATAACAAGGTTCGATTTAATTTTCTATATGTCTTCTATCAGTGATGTTTTATTTTACAGTAGAATCTATCCTCTACTTATAATATTTGTTTTGAGAATGTGAGAAAAATTAATTTTCCAAATTAGTCATAACGTTTGTAAATATATCGAGAACAGGTCAATTATTTAGACGTATATTTTAAATATTAAATATAAAATTTAATACTTACAATATTTAAAATTTAAATATAAAATTTAAATATAATATATAATAAAAAATTTATATATAAAATTTAAATATAATATATAATAAAAAATTTAAATATAAAATGTAAAATTTAAGTATAAAAAGGAATACAAAATTCTGAATAAAAATATAACAATTTCTTTCTATCTAGTGTCTGTTCTTATCGTCCAATCTTCTTCACAATCGCCGATTCTTCCACTAGCCGACGTTCCAATAATAATCGATCGTTGCGTCAATCAATATTCTCGATAATCGAGGCTGTACTGCAGCGTTTAAACGCAAAAATGCATCTGTTACCATAATATATAGCGGACATTCTGTTTGTCTGTGTTAGAGAATATTCTAAAATTTAAATATAAGAAACTTTGCTCTACTACTTGAATAAATAAATTACATCGTTCGAGCTCTGCAAACACCATATACATATTCATAGGTAGTAGGACTAATGATTGGATTTCTTCGATCATACCAATAGTCATAGCAATATATAATATAATAGTCGATGCAAATTCGCGCGTCTACGGAAACGCAACTGCAGCTGTTGAGGTTTCATCTTGGAATAGAGAGAGCAAACGCGTGGATGAATGTATTATAGAAATTCTTTATTCAGAAATGTTAGAGATTAGGATTTCCACTGGTTTCTATCTTGTATGATAACGTATTGATAGATGGATTTATTACAGTGGATTAAACAGAAAACGATGATCATTTAACTTGAACTCAATGCAGTGGCGTGATATCACAACTCTCGATTAACAACTCTTCACTCTGAACTCTCTGGTGGCTAACTGAACGATCAACAACTGCGGTGCCGAGATATATTGATAGTCGTTAGGCTTATTGAAGTTTTCCGACTCTTTCAGCTTGTCGACATTTGCGCTTTATCGTCCACATTGTCTGTATGTCGGCGATCTTTTCGCGGTACTCTAATAGAGACGAAAGAAGCCACTGTAAAGAAAATCGTTGTGCTGAAAACAAAACACTAGAGAAGATGTAGAGTTCTCCTAGAAATTTCTTTTTTATTTTAATTTGTACTTTACAGTTTGTCCAGGACATTTGGTAAATTTTTCTAACTTAATTGCTAAATAACACGTGGGTGGCTACCCCCAACGGGATACCATGTTCGAGCTTTAAATTTGAAGCAGGTGGTGGGCAGTGGTATTGGAAAAAACAATTTTTGTTTTATTATTTAATTTGTACTTTACAATTTGCCCAGCTGGACATTTGATAAAACCAGTGATAACAAAAATTGTACCTGACCGCGAGGAAGAGCAAAAATAGTGAAAAGCTAATCGCTAGATAGGACGAGTGTATGGCAATTTATTGACAGATATTGGTGGAATGATAGCGAGCGTAGGTACGAAATATTTCATATAGTTGTAATATTGCAAAATATTCAGTTGCAAATTGTAGAGAGAAATAGGTAAAATAAAATGAAAAACGTCAAAGCTCGATTGAAAGAAAAGCACGGCGAGAAACGAAACTACACAGTTGGGACACTGACTAAAAGTTTATCTGAAACGATATTTTGCGATAGAAGCGGAAGAGAATATGAAAGCTTTTTCAAAAGCAGTCGTTCGAATAAAAAGAAATAAAATGTACACGTCCGATCTCCTGCGTGCTATTATATTATCTTCCCTAAATAACGAAGGATTGTAAAAAGAAATAAAAAGCAATGGCAAAATGAAAGGAGCGGATCCACGCACAAAACTTCTACTCTGTAGTTGCGCAGGAAAAAATGCAATTTTCCACAGAAAATTCGCACAGAATTTGAGTACTCGAATGCAGCATATACTGGATGTCCCGCGTAATACGATTCAATATGTTTCTGCCATTTGCAGCCACGCAACGAAGAATGTTTTCGACCATACTTTAACACGTTGACTGCCACGCGTGTTTTCAAAGAAATCTCCGTCAGGACACGCGTGCAACAGAACCAAGCGTTCTCAGCTAGGTGCTCCCATCGATATTTTAGTAATACGAGTCGCTCATGTGGTGGTCTCAAGAATTATCTTTCATTTCGTTTGTTCGCAACATTAAAACCACTAGCTGTTGTTGAATATAACGAAGGAAAGTGTGGTATAAATTATTCCGACCAAATGTTTTTTTATGCCGCCACAATTAGAAAAGGAATCAAATGGTACAGAAAACTTGGCATTCAACTCCTTCTGGGAACTTCTGTTGTAAACGCTTTGACGGTTTACAACATTGCAACAAGGAAGAATATAAATATTAGAATACTTAGACAATTATTAGTTGCAAAATTATTAGGGTTGTCTGAAAATACAAAAAATCCTTGTCTTCGACGGAGTCGGCATAATATCGCCGTTCGGAAAAATGATTCCGGAAGAAGCATTAGACGCGCGTGCAAACTATGTTATACGAATAAAAGACGTCGAATGGACCGAACAAAGGCGCAAAAGAATTTGAAGAAAACAACAACTTATTGTCCAAATTATCCCGACCAATCTTAGCTATGTATAGAATGCTTTAAAGTTTTACATTCTAAATAATTTTTTAATAAACCATTTTCGTATTACATTTATAACAATTTAACAGTTTTATTATTATGCAATATCTTTTCAAATACCGACGACGATCCTTCACAAGTAGTCAAATAAGCGACACCCGAATATGGGTTACGCGGCCTGACCAGAAACTTTGATGACTCCCGAATACAGGTGTCGTAGCAGTCAAGTAATTCTGAAATTAATATAAAAATTGTAATTTAGTGATATGATAATAATTATTAAAATAAATAGGAATACGCTGAAACACCTGTCAGAGGATTGCTATGGAATGGAAAAGGAGAATTAGTCGAAGAAATACTCTAAGGGAAGTATTAAATGGTAGGAAAAAAGAAAAATGGTCAGTTGGTTGAGAAAGCTGGAAAATAAGAAGAGAGAGGGAGAGACAGATGAAGATGAATAGGATAAGGACTGGGATATGCCTGAAGAATGGAAGAATGAATGAGAGTTAAGTAATGAATGTTGTAAACCATTTCCATTCCCTGACCTTGAGGCTGGAATTACTGAGAAAAAAATAATGATAATAGTAAAAATAACAATAAAGAAACAAAATAGTAAAGTACACACAACAGTAAAATAGCAAATAACAAATGTTACGAGTATCACGTGCATTCTGTAAGTGTATCTTTGAAGCTTCAAATTTCCTATGAATACATAAACATCTGCGATCCAAAATATCAAAACTAAATGCTACGAGTATTATAATATGTATTATAATATATTTATATACTAAATATGAACATGTACTATAAGTACATATCTCTCTTCATATCTCGGTATTGCGTGCATTTTGCACCTTCAAACGTGGATCTAGCTTTTTTTTTTATTATTATTTAATTTGTACTTTACAATTTGTCCAGCTGAACATTTGGTAAATTTTTCCAATTGCTAAATAACATGTGAATGGCTACCCTCAGCGGTATACCATCTTCGAGTTTGACTATTTTATTTCTTTAGTGAGGTCAGTGGGGTATTTTCTTTTTAGTCTTCTTTCTATGAGAGGTATAGCTTGGATCTAGTTATCACAGAAATGTCAGCCTCGCGGAGGATTTTGTTGCTTCGCGTGCGACTTAAACGAGGCTTCTCCAGCGTCGATATATCCAACAGGTGTCGGAAGGAAAGGTGTTGCAGTCGAACAGGTAACATTCACAGTGCGAAATTTCTCCGCGGTCGATGGCTATTGTTTCGTCACTAGACGTCCTTTCGTAATGTCTCGCCTTATTGCACAGGACGATGGTATCCACGTACGACGACGACGACGACTAGCATTCGTAGAAACACTTGTAAAAGCAATGGAAGAATCCGTGTCGAATACCAGTGGAGAAGAAATTGAAATTCGAGAAGATTAGTAGGAAGAAATCTCTCGGACGAACATTTCAAGCTGATTCGAAAGTTACAGAGATCCGTGAAATGAAATTCAATCCGAATTGTAGCGTTTCTACGCTTTGAAACAGCACGCTGAATAGACGCCGCTTTCATTCTTCTTTCATACGCGCATCAATAAACAAATACTTTTAAAACTATTTATCCGCGTATGAGACAAGAATGAAAGCGGCGTTCATTCGCCGTGTTCCTCCAAAGTGCAACTGTGTAAATTCGGTTTAAGCAATTTTAGAGACCGAACGATACGATAAAAGCTGGATTATCCGAGATAGCGTGCATTGAACCAATCTAGGATAATCGAAAATCTAGGATAATACGGGAAGGTCTATTAATGTTTGTAAATCGTATAGTAGAATGGTAGGAAACATTTTGATAATGTAATATCGTACATGTGTTTAGGTTTAATTATTTAATCGGTTGAAAGTTTGCTTAACTAGGTTTATTAGTGTTCATAAATGGTATAATTAAAGGGGAAAATTTTTTTGATAGTGAAGTATTGTACATGTACTTGGGTTTGATTAATTATTTAATTAGTTGAAAGTTTAATTGACCAGATCTATTAGTGTTTATAAATCGTATAATAAAAGCGTAGAGAAATTTTGATAATGTAATATTTGGGTTTGATTAATTGTTTAATCGGTTGAGAGTTTGTTTAATTAGGTCTACTGGTATTCGTAAAACGTATAATAAAAACGTAGAAGGATTTTGGTAATGTAATATTATATATGCATTTTGGTTTAATTAATTATTTAATCAGTTGAATTAACTAGATTCGATTAACTAGGTGTATTAGTGTTCATAAATTGTACAATGCAATTGTAGGAAACATTTTTTTCATATAATATTGTATACGTATTTTTGTTTAATTAATAATTTAGTCTGTTGAAAAGTTGATTAACCAAGTCCATTAGTGTTCGTAAACCGTATAACAAAAGCGTAAAAAAATTTTGATAATGTAGTATTATACATGTGTTTGGGTTTTATTAATTATTTGGTCGGCTGAAGAGTTGATTAACTAGGTCTATTAATGTTCAATCTTGTAATGAAAGCATAGAAAAATCTTAGTAATATAATACTGCATATGTATTCGGGTTTAACTAATTATTTAGTCGGTTGAAAATTTGATTAACCATGTCCATTAGTGTTCATAAATCGTATAATAAAAGTGTAGACAAATTTTGATAATGTAGTATTATACATGTGTTTGGGTTTTATTAATTATTTAGTCGACTGAAGAGTTGATTAACTAGTTCTATTAACGTTCAATCGTATAATGAAAGCGTAGAAAAATCTTGGTAATATAATATTGCATATGTATTTTGGTTTAACTAATTATTTAGTCGGTTAAAAATTTGATTAACTAGGTCTATTAATGTTCAATCGTATAATGAAAGCATAGAGAAATTTTGGTAATATAATATTGCATATGTATTTGGGTTTAACTAATTATTTAGTCGGTTGAAAAGTTGATTAACCAAATCCATTAGTGTTCGTAAATCATATAGTAAAAGTGTAAAAAAATTTTGATAATGTAGCATTATACATGTGTTTGGGTTTTATTAATTATTTAGTCGGTCGAAATGTTGATTAATTAGGTCTATTAATGTTCAATCGTATAATGAACGCGTAGAAAAATCTTGGTAATATAATATTGCATATGTATTTATGTTTAATTAATTATTTAATTGGTTAAAAATTTGATTAACTAGGTCTATTAATGTTCAATCATATAATGAACATTGTAATAATGTTCAATCGTATAATGAACGCGTAGAAAAATTTTGGTAATATAATATTGCATATGCATTTTGGTTTAATTAATTATTTAATCGGTTGAAAGTTTAACTGCTTTCGCAATACCTGTCCATTTACACCTTCGCATTTTTCGCGTTAAAATTTCGAAAAAAAATGAAATTATGATAAAATTCTAAATACGTGGGATGATACGGAAGCTTCGGTTGAACGAACAACCGAGACTGCACTTTGAAATCCAGCGTTTCAATTATATTTAGTAATCTTTTACACGGACGATTCTAAATATTCATTCAACTCAAGTCTGTTATTATTCTTAGACTTTTCATATTCGGATCTCGCTTTCGTTTCGACGAAACGAAAAGTCTTCGGCTCTTGGCAGCCACCTTTAGCCTCCGGATTTTTCTGTTGTCTTTCCACAAACAAATTTCGCCCTCTTCGCTATAACATCCGATATACGTTCATGCTGGACCACGCTAAGCCAGAATTTACACTGTTTCACTTCGAAAAGCACGGCGGATAAACGCTGCTTTCATCATCGTTCCATCCGCGTATGAAACTAGAATGAAAGCAGCGTTCATCCGCCATGTTCCTACACAGCGAAACAATGTAAATTTCACTTTAGTTCATCGGTGGAATAAAATCGAGCGCCGACACGACCAACCCGACTGAGAGTCGACCTCGACGTTTAATAGATCATTTATTTCGATATATCCTTTTGCATTATCCTTAAATCTTTTGACGATAGAAAAATGCGATTAGGATATGGAGAATATTACTCGCAGAACGTAATCAAATTAAATCGTAGAGCTCGGTGCAAAAGGCGATCCGAAAGTGCAGATTCTAAAAATTCTGAGAAATTGAATAAAGCTGAATTAATTACGACTTGTTTAAAGCAATTAATATTTTGGCTTTAGGAAGCTGTTAGCGTGACAAATAATGTGAGAAACGATGCTTCTTACATTTCTGAAAAATGTACCTAGCAAATCTCTTCCAATATTTGCACTTGCATGGTTCTTATCATACATCAGAACACTGGGAACTTCAAGTGGAATATTTTGTTTCTTCACTTCTTTATTTTTCATCTTTTCTTTATTTTTCCACTTTCTCCAAACAGTTTCTTAGATAAATCCCTGACATCCGGCTTGCCTTCTTGGCGTGCGTTTACTTCCCGACGACCGATACGATTCTTGTTCGTCCGAACAAATTTTGAATCTGCAAGAAAAAGAACACGCGATTAGGAGAATTCGAAACACTTTGGCTGACACGTCAACGCTTCTTCCCAAAGGTCACAATGCATAGGTGCAAAAATTCTTATAAACGCATTGAGCTCATCTGATTCTCGCATCGATTAATTGGCAACGTACAAAAATATATAAAACTCGAACAAGTACTGTTACGTCGCGTAAAATGGTCCGTGCGGCGCCCTTCATCTAACCTCCATTCTAACCATCAAGGTTATTAGCTCGTAGGAACGTAACAAGTACGATTTCTGTAAAAGATGAACTTGCTCAATTTTTGTACCAAGATCTTCTATTTATCGTGTTGGGATCATGTTGCTGACTCTTGTTTAACTTAGGTATAATGTTAAAAACATATTGGCACGTCCATACATAAGCAAGGAACGTGTTGTACATTGTTGCTTTAATTAGCATCTGTCTATCTATTCTGTGTTAAACCAACGTCGGTTTCATTCCTAAACGAGGGCATAAATTACCGTGTTGCAGTTACTCGCGCTTTAATTTCATTATATTCGATTCTATTCTAGTCGATGGAAATTCTGTTGATCGAATAAATTACCATTTTACAGAAGTAACGAGATCTAAAGAATTTAGTATAATATAGCTAGTTAATGTTTCTTTCTAAACAGATTAATCAGAATCGATGTTTTATTCTTTTCTAAAATGATTTTTACAAATCAAATAATAATACAGGTATTTTAAAAAGATTCAGATAGATTTTCAATTAAAGGATCATGCCATCGTAAGTTGCAAAATTGAAAAAATTGGAAAAAATAGCATAATCTAGAGACAAGGAGTAGATTAAAATTACATTGAATCTTGCGCTGGTCCCTTTGCACGATAATTTGTTAACTAATATAATTTTAGTAGACTGGAATTAGTGAAAAGTTGTAGTTTATAGGATCGCCTTTTGTAATTTTGCAGTTTTATATGCAAATAGATCGATGAAATAATTTTGAATTCTTTTGCTATTGCCAAATTTTTACCGATTATGCCACATTATATATATTGACGAATATGCCGATTACGAGCTGAACCCCATTTTTAGATTTTTCATAACATTAAAACAAAGATTGACAAGACATTTTGCATAATTTTAAATTACAATATAATGAGAAACTGAAGATACAACAAACCGAAGCTTTCTTCCTTCGTAGCCAGCGAACAATGAAATTTTTTCCTAAAATTGTGTTTTCACCTATGAAAATATAATTTGAACGTTGATTTTGTCACGTTCTCGTTCAATATTTAGTCGATTTTTCTTTATCTTTGATCTAAGCTTACGTTTCGAATATCTGCTCATGCGAATTTTATTCTTTTTTTATGCTCAACGATATTTTCCAGAGGTGGCTTCTCCCGATCGTAAAGTTTTCCCGCTGGAATTCCCCGCAGATTCTCGACCGTGTTCAAATCAGAGCTCAATGCTCGCCATTGCAATAATTCTATTGCGAAATTTTGAAACCACTTTTCCGTAACGACGGCTGTCCAGTAATAAGAGCATTGTCTCGTTGAAAAATTGTCTTTTTGTCTCCTGTTTCGATTACGAAAGACAATAGTTCGCCATGTTACATCTCCTAACATGCCATAGAGTTCAATCTGCCCTTTTATAAACACAATTTCACTTAACATATCCAGACATGATCAGTGGTTGCTCGGAGATATCGAAGATATAAAAAGAAACCGCGTTTGAGTCTACAATTATCCACAATGCTGTAGTCGTCAGTTTTATTATACGTTAGAAAATGCCCTAAGGAAAAGCTTCCTCTCCGCGAGATCGCTATAATCTTGTAGGTGATGCGATCTTAAAAACTTTAATTAAAAAAAAAAGAGGAAGACGATTAGACGTGGAATATAATATAATATAATATAATATAATATAATATAATATAATATAATATAATATAATATAATATAATATAATATAATATAATATAATATAATATAATATAATATAATATAATATAATATAATATAATATAATATAATATAATATAATATAATATAATATAATATAATATAATATAATATAATATAATATAATATAATATAATATAATATAATATAATATAATATAATATAATACAATATAATATAATATAATATAATACAATATAATATAATGTAATACAATATAATACAATATAATATAATATAATATAATATAATGTAATGTAATGTAATGTAATATAATGTAATATAACATAATATAATATAATACAGTATAATATAATATAACATAATATAATATAATATAATATAATATAATACAATATAATATAATATAATATATTATAAATGCAAAAAAAGATTAGACGAGTTTTGAACTAACAAGTTGCGCATCTATTTATTCTCCTCAGTCCCATTCACTCGCTCAAACGCGTTCAAACACACCCAAGTGGTTTTCTTATTTTCTTTGTTCACCCTGTAATAAGGTGCATGGAAATGGTATAAGAAGACAATGCGGACGATAAAACGGGAACACAGAACCGTATTGCCGACACTTTTCTCTATTTCTGTGCGATGCAAAATGCATATAAATTGATTCCTCTTGTACTAGCAGCTGTATATGTTCCACGTTCGTGATGTAACTGCAATTATTTCCGCAGGTATAACGAGGCTGCTGACAATCGTCGAGTCTTAAGTCGAACATTGCTCGATCGCGAATCAAGGAAACTTGTGTTCTCTTTTTATCGGTATAAACTACTCGATGACGAATCAAGGTTCAAAGGCTTCGTCTGTCGCGTATCATCGTAGACAGCGTCGTTTTATTTCAACCTATCGATCGACCAGGAGCACGTGCTTTCCCAAATATTAAGAATTTTTCATACTCGTTTCCTATTTAAAAAGGCGTCCAGATATCATGCACAGATATCTCTTCTGATATTCTTATCACGCGGATTCGCCCTAACGCGGTTCGAGAATTGGGCAGACGCGCATAAAACGCGGTATTCCTATAATTCGAGTAACCAGGTTCAAGAATTAGAGAAATTAGAGAAATCCTTACACGACGGAACGTAAGGAGAATTTTTAAGCTCAAGCACTGGCATTCGATGTTTCAAGCGTAATGTGCTGACTTGGATCTGCGTATGAAATTTGTTAGTTCATTTTTGGTTCTCGCAGTATTAACCCTTTGCAATGGAAAATTTCTTCGCTGTAGAAATGGTAAATGGTAATATATACTGTATCAGTGTATTATTTGTATTATATCATATATATATGTTATATTATATTATCACTATCTTATCTCGTATCTCATTTTATGTATATCTATATAATGGTATTAGGTTGTCCGAAAAGTTTCTTTCGTTTTATAAGGAAATAATAGATGTACAACATTTTCCGTTTTATATTATTTTATTGAATTACATATGATCCATTTTGTTCTATCAAAATAAAAATCACAACGTTCGACGGATTAGGTTTCGTGTTTGTATAAAGATGCATCGTTGTAAAAGACGTGTCTGTAAAAGACACTTTTCGGACAATCTAATATATGCTACAAGTATTATAAGTAGTACAAGTAGCAACTTTAAACGTTTCGGATAAAAAATCGATGACATTTTTCTCAATGAACGTAAATAATATTAATATGCGATACTTTAAATTATTTATTGATCGTTTTAATAAACACATTTCTCTTTTTTTACGAAGAAATAGTACATGTACTTTTGTTGACCATTGGAACCTAACTACCACTTTTGCATTAATTCGTCGTTTCGTATGATATTGTTTCGCATGACAGGAGATTTCTTTCAGAACCAAACTGCCGTATTATACGAGGGATACCTCGGTTTCGTTCTAGCGTTTATTATATAATATCTCTTAGCGTTTTACGTAAGACATTAATATTCTTTAGTGACGTGTAACATGTGAAATCTAACGATCGTTCTGTCATGTTCTATAAACTGTTCTATATTTTTCTCTTTCTAAATTACACGTAGCAAAGGAACATTGGAACAGTACCGGACACACTTGCGCAGTAATTTAGCAAATAATAATGTCAGTGTATCGACAAGTTACAAGTTGCGTAGCTTACAGATTTTTCTTTTATTTTTACTATACTTTTACAACTTTCGATCTATATTTTATTTATTTTAGATTATATCGAACTATAGTTTCGATCGTATCACATGTATTGTATGCAAAGCTACATATGCGTATGTAGTGTCTGAACAATGTCTGAACAAGCAGAGTAGAACTTAGAATTCTTTATTTCTATTTGCCTTGCGACTTTGCATCTTCCATTTACGCTATAACGTAGAACGATAAGCGTAAAACTTACACATAAACAAAGATACTTACACATGAAACCAGAACGAAGGACATAAACCTAATCGTAATGAAAAACACGTACGCAATAAACAAATCGTAACAATAATCATAACTTAACTTAAACCAGAACGACAAATATAAACCTAATCGTAATGAAAAACACGTACGCAATAAACAAATCGTAATAATAATCATAACTTAACTTAAACCAGAACGACAAATATAAACTTAATCGTAATGAAAAACACGTACGTAATAGACAAATCGTAACAATAACTATAACTTAACTTAAAGCAGAACGACAGATATAAATCTAATCGTAATGAAAAACACCTACGCAATAAACAGATCGTAACAATAATCATAACTTAACTTAAACCAGAACGACAAATATAAATCTAATCGTAATGAAAAACACGTATGTAATAAACAGATCATAACAATAATCATAACTTAACTTAAACCAGAACGACAAATATAAATCTAATCGTAATGAAAAACACGTACGTAATAAACAGATCATAACAATAATCATAACTTAACTTAAACTCTGTTAGCTGTATAGCCAAGTACCTACATCTGTCCTTATACTTCGAGTTAGTATATTTATCTATGTACACCTGTATCTTAAATTACTCGTATTGCACTTTTTCTTCTTTGGCATCACGCTTCCTCATCCTCTGATTTCTTACTTTAGTTTTACTCTAAACCTCTTCTCCTCTTCTAAGAACCAAGATATTTAGTGCAAAAATTATATCGTGACACCGATATTACTCGATCATGGTCACCTAAAGTAAGATTTTGTCTTACGTAGACCATAGAAAGATGTAGAACTTTAAATGGACTCAAAGTAGAATAATCGAGTGATTTGTATAATTTAATTAATTTAATTGGGAACTTACGTTTGCTTTATTATTAAACTTCTTACTGTTTCATTATTTTATTTTATTGTTTTCTCTTTTATACTGATAACTTAAGTAATCGAGCACCTGTTAGAATTTCACCATTCATGAAACTTTGAACTTTACAGACGATGAAAAAATGTACGGAATGCGTATAACACACGAAGATATAATATAAAATATCCAAAGTAGAGTGCTAGTTAGAATTAGTAATGGGTGAAACAAATATCTTGTTTAAAACCCATTTTTTTAGTTTACACAGATATGAACTTGTATATATAAGAATGCGTGTATAGTATATACTTGTATATATATATAGAAATACTACTTGTATATATGTAGTATTTGCACTTGTATATATGTAATATATGCTACCTGTATATGTATAGTACTTGTACTTGTACATATACAGGGTGGTTGGTAACTGGTGGTACAAGCGGAAAGGGGGTGATTCTACGCGAAAAAAGAAGCCGAAAATATAGAATAAAAATTTTTCGTTTGAAGCTTTGTTTTCGAAAAAATCGACTTTGAATTTTCGCTCGGTACGCGTGCACTTTATCATATCTCGTTATAACGGATCTCACTGTAGATCGTTGTCTCGATGGATATTATCGCAGTTTAAGTTTGTTTTTGCAATAACGGAAAATTAGGAATACATAATGAAATAATATGAAGTAATCATAAAGTTTATTATTACAAAAATTGCTGAAAATGTTGCCCATTCTGCCTAACACATACTTCTGCTCTTCTAATTAAATTTCTATGAACACTTTCTAACGTATTCGATTGTTTTAAAGTATGAAAGGCTACAATAATCTTTTCTTTCAATTGCTCGCAATCCGAGACGTGATAAAGTGCACGTGTACCAAACGAAAATTCAAAGTCGATTTTCTCGAAAACGAAGCCTCAAACGAAAAATTTTTATTCCATATTTTCGACTTCTTTTTTCGCGTAGAATCACCCCCTTTCCGCTTGTACCACCAGTTACCAACCACTCTGTATATAATATATGCTACTTGTATATGTATATTACTTGTACTTGTACATATATATATATAGTACTTGCACATATATTGTATATATATGTATATGTATAGTATTTGCTTGCATGTATAGTGTGGTAATAGTATTAATTGAATTATGCCAGAGGTATGTGGCCGATATGTAGCTGCAGCATTAAGCGTGAAAAAAGCTAAATATTCTAAACTAATGATTATTGCCACTAATGGGTGTAGTAAGTATAGCAACGTTGTAAAATTTCTGCACAGAAATATGTTTCCTTGGGGATCGTATTATACATCTTGTCGACGAAGGTGTCACAAATTCTTTTTTAAATTGAAATACCTACTCCTATATACAATGTGTCTACAAAGTTTCAAGACTACATCAATAAGACATTAGACTCTCGAGGAAACAACTTTGTTGCTTCGTAGTTAGACTTTGATATACTCTTCTTCAAAATCAATATCTCGAGTACACATATGGTACAATGTTTTTCAAGCATTCGCGAAGAGACGCGATCTCAAGAAACACGTCAACGGGAGTCGTAAATTCTCGTTACGATATAAAATCGACGCCACGAAACTGATCGATCTCCTATTTTGTTTAGAATAATAGAGGTGATTAAATTTAATTATAACTCTGAGATAACAGATTATAATGTACATTTATTCCAACAACAATTGTAGACAAGATTATTACGCTCGTTGCGTATATATATGTCGGAGATGGAAGGACACCGGAGCCTTCCCTTTGGAACTTTGAGAAAAACCCCTAATACCATAATTAAGATGAAAAATAAAAAAAAAAAACTTTATTGTTTTTTCTAACACTTGGTTTACAATTTACTTCCGAGCTCTAGGCGTGACTTTTCGAGACTGATTCTTACAACTCGACTTCCGATCGGATTCGGTTATTTTTCTTTTGTCACCCCTCAATATCTCCACTATCCTCGAGTTTGTTAGGTGTCCGCGACTGTTGCCACGCACGCCTTCTTCTCGAACATTCGGCAGAAGCACCGTTGGGATATTGATGGTTCATTGGGCACTTCGGTTAGACGATATATATTGTTGTCGAGTGCCGCCACATCTTTATCTCCGGTTTTGAACTGAGCCGGTCGTGACACTGTCGCGGAGGAAAACTCTTGCTGGGTGTTGTTCGCCCCATCGCAAGTAGCTTGCGAGTGAAAATCCCGGGAAACATGGAAAAATCTACGTTTCCACACTTTTTATCTGATGGAGCAATAACCATAAGGAACATCTTGACTCGAAGGTGTTTTATGCCACTTAACGGTCAAATCGAAATGCTTAGTTTTACGACAATTCCCTATGATTATTACGGTCCAACTAATTATATTAATTGATTATATTGATTATGGGCTACGTAAAAATTCACCGGACGAAATATACAATGATAATGTTCCCGAGTTTCTATGTACAAACAGACGCACACACAATACATAGAACGTAGACTGTTTAACCCTCATGCTGTTATATTTCCCTGAATGTCTGCAAACGTATATTTTTCTTTTTTTATTATAACATTTGAAACCTCGATTCTGTTTACATGTAGCATGTACAATATATTTTTTCTCTATTTATTTATCCTCCAGCCATGAATCGTAGGTGTTTGGAGATGTACAGGCCTGGCCTTGGTTTTACCGACTAAACGTTATCCATGTGTATATTTTATGGGCCTAAACAGGACAAAAACGTTACATAAACGTAGGTCGCTTAAAGCTTCGTTAAAAATTCATGACAAAAATATGAAATACAAAGCGAGTAGCAGCAGGCTCGCGTTTGCACTGTAATGTAAGAAGTTGATGATGATGGTGTTGATGTAAGCAGAAACCAGCTATACTTACGTTCACTCTGTCTATGCAAAAGTGAGTAACTAATTCTCCGTCGCAAAATATCTGAAAATGATTCATTTGCGGAAATCGGACGAAATGGGAATGAAATTCGCAGGACGATAAATATTGCATTATCGATTCTGTATCGTCGAAACGATGGACATTTCGAGAAGAAGAATTAGTTGCCTTTGTACAGACGAGATAAAAGTAAATCGTGTCGCAGTAACCGCGAGTCTGCTGCTCTTCCTTCGTATTTTTTCATACTTATATTTTTGAACTTCATATTTTTCTCGTAACTTTTTCCTACAGCTTTGAGCGATCTACGCTTATATAACAAATTTTTCTTACTCAAGCACAAAATACCGATATCGTTTGAGAACCTCACAAAGGATATAACCTAGCAAACGCGAGGATGGTACCTCGCTGGGGGTAGTCACCCACGTGATAATAATACCGGTAAAAAATTCTTCCAAATGTCCAAATGGACAAATTAAGAATGTAAAGAAATAAATAAAAAAAAAACGCGGACGACACAGCTATACTAGTCAGGCATACTAACCCAGAAACAGCAGTCAAATTATTACAAGAACATATCACAAAAATAGAAAAGTGGCTACAAGAAAAACAAAAATCGTTTGGGCGTACAAATCTCCGACACCCCGTATATAAATCTTCTTTCTAACACAACCGTTTACATGTACGATGTATCATATTTTTTTATTAATTTGTACAATTAATGTACAGCCATAGAACGTTAAATTACAACGTCTGTTAAAGAAAAGGAAGGCGCGAAGATACGCTGTAATGTTTGGCTCTGCGACAATTTGGTTCGTGGCGAGCTGTAATTTTATTTCGAGCAGTTGCCTGATCTTCAAACGAAATACTTTCTATCGTACCGTTCCAATACCTTCGTCAAGCGGTAGAATAATTGTTACAAAATAGCTGGAAATTATAGAAGAAAATCTAGCGTAGATCCCTTATCAGTTCGTTAGGAAGACCGATAGAAAGATTTGTCAGATGAACATCACTTTGTCTATGTTAGAGAAAGAAACGTATGTAGGAAAAATACATAGCACAAGGGTCAATCAGTTAATCGAATTCAACGATCTAGAAATCGTTCTATGGACGCTAAACTTCTCCACCTTCGTTACCAATGTAACCTGTTAACGCGTTATTTCTTCACCATCAACGTTGATTGGCGTATATAATGCAATCAACAGACGTATAGGATCCTCTACGTTTCTTATGTCCGTCGCTATTCATAGTCCACTGCACGAACGTTTGTCTTATTATACCCAAACAATGACTTCTAGCGTTAAAAGAGTCATTGAGAGCGAAAACTTATTTTCAGATTCAAAGACGTATAGCAATTTATCAGTCGTGTTACTGTCTGCTCTATCAATTCATCTTGCTGTTTGTTGGATATAAATATTGCAGTTATGGTAAATAGGACAAGGTTCTTCGTAACCTGTGCTGTTCGGTTTGTTAGTTTACCTTGTAGCAACCTTGTAAACAGATCGACCAAGTCTGTTCGATTTATATTGGCGTAATCACAGTATTAAAATTTAGTTACGTTACATTTAAAGTTACAGCAAATTTCGTATCCATCGTAAACAAGCTTTTTCTGCTCGATCTTTTGAGAAATTTCTTCTAAAGAAGTGTTTTTTTTTATTTAATTCTTTTCATTCTCAATTTGTCCAATTTGGACATTTGGTAAAAATACAAAGAAATGTATTCATATTCTTTTATAATACGATATTTTTTCATCCACGATGCTGTGAATACACCTAAACACATTTTCTTCTTTGTTTGTTGAATATTTTCAAAAAGACAGTGATAGTACCTGGATATGGTAAGTGAAATTGTTTTTGTAAAAGATAGATTGAACGCTATGGGATGTCAGAAGATGTTACATGACGAGCTATTGCCTTTCGTGATGGAAATAGAAGACAAAAGAGAATTTTTGCTACAGGAAAGTGGCTCGAAAATTTCGCGATAGAATTATCACGATGGCCAGCACTGAGTGCTGACCTGAACACGATCGAGAACCTGTGGGAAATTCTAGCGAGGAAACTTTACGATCGGGAGAAGCCATTTGGAGAAAATATCATTGGACATAAAAAAGGAATAAAATCCGCGTGGGCGAATATTGGAAACTTTAAATAAGTTAGTGGGTAGTGTAACGTATTAGTAAAAATTCACTAAACGTAGAATGAAAATGTAAGAAAATTTTCACTAGGTTTATATTTTTTCGCAGTGAAGATTACAATTTTAGAAGAAAATTTAATTAGTAAAATATTTATTTAGCAAAAATTCACTAAACGTAGAGTGATAATGTAACAAAATTTGCACTAAGTTTATATTTTTTCGCAGTGAAAATTACAATTATAGGAGAAAATTTAATTAGTAAAATATTTATTTAGTAAAAATTCACTAAACGTAGAATGAAAATGTAACAAAATCTGCACTAAGTTTATATTTTTCCGCAGTGAAGATTACAATTTTAGGAGGAAATTTAATTCCTTGGAGGCTTCGAAAGAAGAAAACTTTTCTTTGCCGCATCTTCAGTTTTGTGTTATATCATAACATGAAATTATGTATAGGATTTTTGAACTATCACTTTTGCAAAATCATTTATTTTTATTAATTATTTCTTCATAAGACACATTATGTAGATCATGCGGCTATATCGAATGAGATTCGTATAAAATACTTCATTTCATAGAGAAATTAGTATCTTAGTGTATCTTAGTGGTATGATAAAGTGCATTTCGCTGTTTAACAATCGATATTTCTCCAAAAACTATTGAGAATATGTTTTCAGAGAAGACGATACTTTGAAAAATGTTTAATTTCGAAAAAAAGAAGAAGAAAACAAAGCAACGTTATTACGTCGATAATTAACCAGTTAGTAGTTTTTGACGAGTATATTCGTCATGATTAAATAGCAATATTTTACGTTACGACAAGTAACAAGTAATAACATTAAAAAATAAAACATTGCCATTTCGTTACAGTTTAATTCTGTATTATAACAGCTACACATAGTCTGTGTTTGATCGCTTGCTTTTTGCGATACATTTTACGTAAACGCTTTTCAAGGAGGTCGCAACAGCTAACTGGTTGAACATTAAATTTCACTTTGCTCTTTTCACTTTGCCCAATACAATAGAAGAAAAGTACCTGAACTTTATATACGATTTATAAAATACGATAAAATGTTGTTAATATGTTGAAAGAAAATTAATTAATAGCCTACTTCTATATCACTCGAAGTTAAAAAAGTACCACTCATATGAATCACACATTTCTCATCTAATTTTATTTTATTCTAAATAAAAGCACTGAAGATTTTATTTCGCAAATTATTAAAAAATAGTCTCGCGAGATATAACGATTTTTCTTGGTGTCATACTTTTTAGAAAACTCATCTTTGCACTTTCAAATATTGATTAATATTAATTTAATAAGTAGAAAATTATAATTTGCCAGAGATATAAAATGAAACATTGCTTCGACGCTTCGTTATGGAAATATCTGGTTTAAAAATTTGTTTTAGATATACTTTGAATTTAAATATTCTATTTTCATAAATATATTTCGACGGAAGAAGCTTGATAAGCAGCAAATTATAATCTGCCAAGAATCTATGTATATTCTATTAATGTCTCTATTTTATTTGCTTAACAAAAATATTTCTCTTATCAATCTGCGTCAAACTTGATTGCAAATGATTCGTAACTGACGCGACGTAAAACACGTTCCGACTGATCGACGGTATAAAACGAGACACACAGTGCCTCCATGCCTCGTTACAGAAATATCTGGTTTAGACATTCGCCTTAAATATACTTTACATTTAAATCTTCCATTTCATAAATATAATCCGACACGTGGAGTTCGATAAACAGCAAATTATAATTTGTCAAAAATCTATCTACCTACCTATATAATGAGAATATTTCTTTAATCTTTAATATTTCTTTTTATATTCCGACACGTGGAGTTCCATAAACAGCAAATTATAATTTGTCAAAAATCCAGCTATCTATCTACATGATAAATATATTTCTTTAATCTTTACACTTTACATTTAAATATTCAATTCTGTAAATATATTACGACACGAGAAATTCCATAAACAGCAAATTATAATTTGTCAAAAATCCAGTTATCTATCTACATGACAAATATATTTCTTTAATCCTTACACTTTACATTTAAATATTCAATTCTGTAAATATATTACGACACGAGAAATTCCATAAACAGCAAATTATAATTTGTCAAAAATCCAGTTATCTATCTACATGACAAATATATTTCTTTAATCCTTACACTTTACATTTAAATATTCAATTCTGTAAATATATTACGACACGAGAAATTCCATAAACAGCAAATTATAATTTGTCAAAAATCCAGTTATCTATCTACATGATAAACATATTTCTTTAATCTGTATACCTTACATTTAAATCTTCACTTTCGTAAATATAATCCAACACGTGGAGTTCGATAAACAGCAGATTATAATTTGTGAAAAATCTATCTATTTTCCCATCTAATAAAAAATATTTCTCTAATCAATCGAAGTGTAACGTCGTCGCTAATGACCCATAGCCGAAGCGACGTAAAACACGTATTAAAAAAAGCAATGTTCCGATTGATCGGCGATATAAAACGAGGCAGAATAGCATCGTTACAGAAATATCTGACGTTCGTTTTGAAATATGTATGTACCCTCGGTTCGTAAGCCCAGCCAAATCGCACGACCAGTGTACCCATGTTGGAACGTTTTTGGCGAATTTTTTTTTATTTTATTTCCACTTCGCCAGAAATTCACCAGTGCTCTATTCTGCTGGTTAAATTCACGGGGAATAATCGTGTAGCATAATCGTACGCTATTTGATGTGCTTGAATTTATAAATAGCGTCGGAGGGGTTCGTTGGATACTAACGTTGTAAGTATAGCACCTATACGTAGATACGTATCATCAGTCGTCGGTTATCAAAATTGTGACGTCGTAAACGCGAATGCATATCATTATGCCGTAATTGTTATGGATAAGATTAAATTTAATGGACCCGCTTTACGGTTACTTTCATTAAGTGATACGGACTATAATCGGTAGCCTGTTTTATGTGCGTATGTACTTTCCAAGCAATTAGCGCAATTTCAGAGCAATTTGTAGATTCCTACAAATCGCAAGATTATTATCGTGACCGAAGCTGAAAATTATCAAATTTAGATTCGTATTGGATTAAACTTTTAGTTTATTACCCCTGTAGGTGTTACTGGTTTATGGATGGTCCTTGGAACAGTCCTTAGATTTATTATACGTTTGTTCAAATTATTAGGAAAAGGCAGTATTTACCTATCGGAAAATCTGGTTTTCCCGATATCTTTTAGGCCTTTTGTCCACGATACTACAATTATATTATTATATATTATATTAACCCCTTCCCGTACTTTAGCGAGTCAGACTCGCGATATTCATGTTCTTCATCGCGAGTTTGACTCGCTAAAGTACGGGAAGGGATTAATATAATATATAATAATATAATTGTAGTATCGTTAATATATTAGAGGTTAATATATAATATTAATATATTATATATATTATGTATTATATTGATATTATATCAATATAATTATATAATCATGGTTTTTAATAGTCTAATTATTATATAATTATATTATTACATATTATATTAATGTATTATATATATATTATATTATATTAGTATAATTACGTAATTGTGGACTTTAACTTAACAGAACAAAATGGACCATATTTAATTCAATAAAATAACGTAGAATAAAAAATGTTGTGTATCTATTATTTCCTTATGAAACGAAAGAAAGTTTTGTCACAACCTAATTGCATTGTACCGAGGCAAAGGTATTATACAAAGCGACTCGAGAAAGTGGAAAAAGTCACATCTTGTTGTTGATTAAAGTTAAAAGACGTGTTAGAGAAAAGGTTTGAATGATATATAATTCTCTTTCTTTTCTTTTTTTTTTTTCTGACAGTTTCGCTTGTTTCCTAAGCGTAACGACGCGACTTTAAAATAGAAATGCGTATCTTCTGTGTATGAAAGTATCAGAATGTCTCTGTCTGAGAATAATTGTTTTTTATCTGTTATAAAAAAAATGACGATAAAGAAACATCATTACATAAGGTACAATTCTGTGTAGCTCTATGTAGATTGGTATATTTGGAGAAATTGGAAAAAGTCATATATTGTTTTTGGTTACATTTGAAAGAAATATTAGAGAAAAAGATTGAACGATATACGATAGCATATCTTTCTTACAGCTTCACATTTTTCATCGGTACAACGACGTAACTAAATACCACAGATATGTTTTTTAAGATAGAAATGCGTATGTTTCTACGTATCTTTATCTGTTTTAATGTCGTTTATATTTTTTAATCTGGTTTATATTTTTGCTGTTATAAAAAAAAAAAAAAAAAATAACGATAAAGAACATTACACAAGGTACAAGTTTATGTGATCTGTAGATAATTTACCATTGGTGCACATTAGAAAAAATTGGTAGAAATTACATTTTTATTTTGGTCGAAATTAAAAGAAATGTTAAAGAGAAGATTAGAATGGTATAAGTTAACACATTTTTCTTTTATAACTTTACATTTTTTAGCAGTGCAACGATATTAAAAAATGCAGAAAAATACAGATATATTTCTTAAAATACAAATTCATATCTTTTCATGCACACCGATTATTCGAAATATTCTGTGTGCGAAAGTATTATTTGTTATATTATTTGTATCTGTGAATAATTTTGTTTATCTCTTATTAAAAATATAACACAATAATATAATAAATAAAACAGCAGAATAGCATAATAAACGAGCTTCATTGCACAACTTTGGATAATTGTATAAAATTTGTATAAATTGTAATAAACTTTACATAATTTGTAAATAACGTGATCAGTGGTAGACGCATCTTCTGTAATTTAATTTATAGTACGTTTTGCAAGAAATTATTTAGAATTTATTTCTCATGTCCGACGCAATGTGTTCGAAACGCTCGAGTTCTCGCGAATCTGACGTTTCTTTGACGTTTAGTTGTTTGCCAAATATATTGAGATGCTGCAATAATCTCGCGTAAATAGTTTTTTCAGTATTTCGTGGCTTACTACTTGGTCAAAGTTTAAAGATTACGATGTGAATACTTGTTTTAAGCGTAAAATTAGAGCTAAAAATGATGCCATTGACATACTACGTACCGTGGTTGGTTAATACGACGAATGATCGAATAATCAAATAATTTGTTAATCTGTGCGAAGTGTGTGCTGATAAATATCTCGTAGCTTCTATGTTACATGTGAAATTCGCTTCAAATTTTACCGACAGAATCGCGTTTCGTTTATTCTCATCACTGTTAGTGAAATTTCAAGATGTGTCGCGCTATCACACAAGAAGTTTCTACAAGTGCCCGAACGCTTTCCTCAATCGCTGTATATATAAATTTAAAAAACAGGCGAAGTATTGTCGAGCACGAAAATACAGAAGAAAGAAAATTTAGAAAATTACAGTAGAATGAAAAAATGTTATCTTTCGCAAATCGACAACATCGGAAACGATCTTAACTTTGTAATAGAAACAAGTTGCAATAACAAACGCAGTCTGTGTCGAACACAAAAATACAGGAAACAGGGAATTTTCAAAATTACAGTAGAATGAAAAAATCTTATCTCTTGCAAATCGAGAACATCGGAAACGATGTTAAGTTTACAATAGAAACGAGTACACGTTGATCCATAACGTTATCTGTTATACTATTTTACACAATTTATATTATTTTACACAATTTAATTATATTTACTATAGTAAGAAAAAATTGCATCTGTCGTTTATGATTTAAAAATCTCTGTGTAACCGGCAATTTACAAAATACATGTATATTAATCTTGCGAAAAAATTTCTTTCCACGCTCTACGAGTTACCGGATTAGAAACAAATTTTTCTACGAACCGTTAAACGTTACAGATATTAGGCTACATAGCAAACACTATATACTAAGCTATACGCGCATAACGCGTAATTTCAGACAATTGTTAATTGTCAAAAGAGCTTGTTAAAAGAAAGAAATACATTTTTTATTGATCGTTTGGTATTTTTCGTTCGCGCTATATATTATTCATACTCGACAGATAGCACGGTATAACAGTCGGTGCATAATTAATACGCGTTCTGGAGGATCGGCGCGGTCACGAAACGTTTGTTTGCCCGATACCACTGTCGTGTTTTATTCTTCGTATTCGCTTCCACCAAATCATCCTACAGCTCTAACGTCTAACGTGACTTTCAATTCGTTTGAAAATACGAGCTGCCATTCATCTTTGTTCAGCATTAAGCGTAATAGACGCTAAATTGCAGCAGCCTCGCAATTACCTTGTCACTCGTACCCTACACACTGCGCGATCCATTGGCGTTCATGAAGATTCGTATTGAAGCGAGCCGTGATAAGGGGATCTTTATGAAGATGCAGCGAATTACTCGTGAACCGTTTCAAATTCGCCATCAAAGTCGGCCTCGATTCAAATTTCCTCCGCGAGGCGAGCCATCGCCATCGCCGATGTTTCCTCGACACTGTACGACGCATTGGCGGTCCGCTGCTTTGTGAATTTCACGACGTGCGATCGTTTGCTTGCCAGACTTGTGACAGACGTCGAGTCTGGGCAGAATATTTGTACGCAGAGTGCGATAACGTTGTTAGTCGCAGCTTTCGAAATGACACGCGTACGAGGAAGATGCAAGTTCGTTCATCGTTTGAGTCTCAGGGATCTTTGAAAAAACAGGGTTGAAAAATGCCAAACAGCACGATGGCGTTAATCGTAACACTAGAACTACCGATAGTTAACACGAAGCTATTTCTACTAAAACCAGCCAAAATGACTGGTCTTTAAAAAATACGTAATAATAGAATATTTTTATATTTGTTGTTTTATTACTTTCTTACAGAAGCAATTCCATGTTACGTAGTACGTTTTTGGTATTATTAATCTATCCGGGACCATGATCCCTAAACGAGGATTGGCACATTTATAGAATTGTAGAACCAGTCGTTTTGACTGCTGTGGTATTTCTAGCGTTAGCATCCAGCGATTTAGCGATCGATCCGGAATTTTCCTAATAAGTGATATCGTCATATCGAATAATACGCAGCAAAAATTTTCAAAACGTGTGGCAAGTTGTACAAAACGAGGAAACTGGTTAATTGGGGTTCGATAAACAAATTACAGCACCTTTTACACTTTGACAAGTACCAGTCATTTTAACTGGTATTGGTATAAGCAGCCTTGATACAAAATTATTTTCAGTTTGAATACATAAAAAACAAAATAAAATTTATTATATTATTCTTTTAGTTATCGTTGCGAAAATCATTACATCATTGCGGAAAAAATATAACATGAAGTAGGAATTTTAAAATAAAATTGTAAAACCAGTCAATTTGGCTGGTGTGGTAGTTCTAGTGTTAATTGACTGCGAAGAGAAACAAGCGGCGCAATAGCGCTCGTCATATTTGTTATTTTTATGAAATACATCTATATTGTTATATATGCGTATTATTAGTTTATGAATATCTCGAGTTTGTTCAATAAAAATTATTGAGAAGATAACAATGAAATAGAAAATACCGTCAGTCGTCCGTAGCGTTCAAACGTACTGCGACTTTTCCACACGAAATCTAAACAGCGTGGTCGCGCTGTTTCGCACTCAAACGGTTAAAGACGAAGAAGAACATAATTGGTAAAAACGAATGAGAGAGAGTACGGAAGAAGGAAACTGGATACAAGATGATATTTTTGCGTTCGTATCCATCTCGTTTCCTCGCGTGCACCGAATTAAGGGGTTGTCCTGAATTAGAATATTCTGAAACAGCGTCTTTTTGTGATTTTTTTTAGAAGGGAAAGAAAGAAATGAAGTTATTGAATTTTGAGGTATGGTTTTATATATATTTAAGGAATACAAAAAAATTTTTTTTAAAGTAAAAAGATAAATTATAATAGATTTCTAAGCCTATTTCATGTCTTGTCGTTGCAGGGCGGGAAAGATCCAGGTCGTACTTCTTGACTGAAACAAAAAACCAAAAAAGGATTAAATTATTACATATTTTTCTTCTGGGTGAACCAAACAACGGCAAAAAAAAATCTTATTTAAATAATTGTTATAGCACCTTAAAGTTTATTTTCTTTAAAAGAACACTTTTTTTAAACCGGCCAAAATTTTTAATTTCACATTTCTTTCTGCCGTTGTTTAGTTCATCCAGAAGAAAAATATATAACAATTTAATCCTTTTTTGGTTTTTTGTTTCCGCCAAGAATTACGAGGTGGATCTTTCCCGCCGATTGAAGACTGCAGCAACAAGACGCCCATGAAATAGGTTTAAAAATCTGTTATAATTCTTTTCTTTACTTCAAAAAAAATTTTTTTGTATTCGTTAAATATATATAAAACCATACCTCAAAATTCAATAACTTCGTTTCTTTCTTTCCCTTCTAAAAAAATCACAAAAAAGCACTGTTTTAGAACATTCTAATTTAGGACAATCCCATAAATTGGAACCGATTATCCTATGCGTCATGATTTATTATATATAGCAACTTGAAACGATTATTGGCATTGTATCGAGATGTCTTCGATTGTACTTTGTATATATTTTTCGCGATTTTGGAAAGTCAGCGTGCTACGACTAAAACGATGCGTGAAGAGTTTAGCGCTTATGGTACAAACTGTTCTTTCTCGTTGCAGTTTCTTCAGAATTTGGGCAAAGTGGATAGGACCGCTGATGACATATTCGACGAACATCTGCAGAATTTCATGAGACAGCAAAATGCCGCGAACAGATTGCAAAAAGAGTTCAACAATTACATCAGGTGTGTTCGAGGTAAGTCGATCGAAGATAAATCAAATTAAAACACCTATTCTATGATTTATATGAACATACGACATTACAAGTTAAACAAACGACAATATTTTAAATCTGTTAACATCAGTTTGCATGGAAGAGGATGCTCGTTAAATTCAAGCGAGTAAAAATTGCGGCAAACAATTAACGATAGATGCATCGTGTGTTCGATGATTAAAATATCGAAGCGATTGCGTTCTTTTTTTTTTAAATTTCAGTCGTTATTTTATGCACGCGTGAAATATTGCCGATACTGTGTTACGCATCTGCTGTGAACTGCAGCAGGCAGTAAAGCCGATAAACCAAACATTTGCAGCAAATGCGTATACAAATTATCAGATCTGCGCGAGAAGCGAGCCGTGACCTTGGTTTTCTCTGACCCAGTCCGCCTCGTTCAAACCTACCGTCTTAATGATAATCTGTCGAACAGGTACATTTTTAACTTAGTAAATCTGCAGAGAATTGAAGCACTGCTACTCCTACAGCTACGAAATGTGAATGTTGCAGATCGTTACATCGATCTCGTATACGTATAACTGGGATTTCTTTGCTCAGCTGACAAGAGAAACTCCAGTTGGTCATCATTTTTGATCATAGTCTACAAATTGATAATTAATAATCCATATAAAATTGTTTTCATTTTAATACAGTGATATAATAATGCGATATTATGGTGCGACGATAGGTAAATGAAATTAGAATTAGATAATATAATTACATCGCATGGTTAATAGACATATTAATTATTATACATTGTTACTATGATATTAAATATACTTACGATTACGATGTTATAATATATAATGATTATGTGATTAATACATAGATAAGGTTGTAATACCAATGAGTCGGATTTTCCGCTATATTTAATTACGTATTATTTATTAACGTAATGAACAATGATCTCTGTTATAGTTTTATAGTACGGTTCTCTAAAATAAATAAATAAACTATGATATTAAATATACTTACAATTACAATGTTATAATATATAATGATTATGTGATTAATACATAGATCAAGGTTGTAATACCAATGAGTCGGATTTTCCGCTATATTTAATTACGTATTATTTATTAACGTATATGAACAATGATCGCTGTTATAGTTTTATAATACGGTTTTCTAAAATAAATTGATTTATTCCGTTGATCTTTCATTTCACGAAACGTAACGACTCAATAGAGGTCCATTTATCTAAACGAAATTTTATTTAACGTCCGATTGACCCAAATTTTGCCGGTTGATTCGTTCGAGTTTGAACCTGAGCTGCTATTATACGAAGGAAAAATAGTAGCGGGGATAATTGGCGAGTTCCTATTATATGAACTGTAATTATGTAAACTGTTTGTCCGCCGACAAGTTCAGATAAAGTTGCAGTTCTACCGCAAGGACAGAACGCAGTCACTTGGTTCAAAAAATACCGACAAAGTAAAAGTGGAGTTGAGATTATTCAAGAAATGTCAAAGTACTTTTGTAGAATAAATTCTGCATAATTTTCTGCTGAAAAATAAATAGTCGAAGGATTCTCTTTTGAATCATGCTTATCGAAGTAATCGTTTACGGCCTTGATTCGCGTCGAAGCTTGCATTACAAGTTACCCGAAATAGCATAACCGGTGAACTAGATTCCGCAGCAATACGAGAACCGTTTTTCCTATAGCGAATATAAATCAGTTTCGATTAACTCAAAACTGGTATTACGAAAGTCTTTGACGTGTTTCTAAACGCTGACTCATAATCGTAAAACGCTGTCACTGGATGTTATCATGGAAGTCTGACGCGCATACTACGTGCTTATGTTTATTATTTTATTTTTCATTTACAACGAACAGATGTTAAATGCTTGGAGACGTATCCATGTGCTACTCTTGCTAACAGTCTCAGTAAATATTTGAAAGTACAGTTGTAATGCAATTGTAACTTCACTTTTTCAACGAATTTTTTTTTTTTTTTTTTAACTAATAACGTAGAAGTATGGATTGCTATACAATAAAGTTTGAAAAACTAAAGGTCTTTTCGATGGAACATTGAATTTTATTCGTAAAAGAATCGCCAGGTTGCAAGTTGCACACCGTGCTCTAGTGGTTCCAAAAAGATTGTAGCAATCCAACAGTCTTGCTAAAAATTATTTTGACATTTGAAAGATAATATGTGCGATGAATAATGTCCCATCCCAGACTCATGCAGATTAACGTAATCCCTGTCCCAGTTGATAACTATATACATACTTTTAAACATGATTGATAGCGATGGTAGGCTGAAATTCAGCAAAATGTTCAAAGGATATATTAAAAAATATCTCTATATGCTATTCATTTTAAAGTAACTAAACAGAAAAGAATATAATATATACTTTTCTTATATATATGATTGATAGTGATGGTAGACTAAAATTGAGCAAAATGATTAAAGAGAGACATTAAGAAATATCTTTATATTCTATTCATTTTAAAGTAACTAAACAGGAAAGCATGTGATATATACTTTTCTTATATATATGATTGATAGTGATGGTAGACTGAAATTTAACAAAATGGTTCAAAAGGGATATTAAAAAATATCTGAATATTCTATTCATTTTAAAGTAACTAAACAGAAAAGCATGTGATATATACTTTTCTTATATATATGATTGATAGTGATGGTAAACTGAAATTGTGCAAAATGATTAAAGAAAGACATTAAAAAATATCTCTATATGTTATTCATTTTAAAGTAACTAAACAGAAAAGCATGTAATATATACTTTTCTTATATGTATGATTGATAGCGATGGCAGACTGAAATTTAGCAAAATGGTTCAAAAGATACATTAAAAAATATCTCTATAGTCTATTCATTTTAAAGTAACTAAACAGAAAATCCTGTAATATATACTTTTCTTATACATATGATAATAAGGAGAATTATATATGAATTTTATTATACATACTTTAATTATAAATATTATATTTATACTATATTCTATTATATTTTAATTATATACTAAATATGTATAATAACATATTATTAGCCAGAGTATAGATCCAAGATGCTAAAAGTTAGAAACCTAGAAAGATGCAGACTCTTGAATTTGAAAGGTGTTTTGACGTACCTGCGTGTAGGTAATTTTGGATCGTCACCAGTATTTGTTAATATCGTGTAAGACAATTTTTTAACGTGATTGCATCGTACGTTTTTGACAACTATTCATTGGTATATTATTTAAATCACGTATGCGTGTGTAGCGAGCACGTTTTTCTGAAGAACCATAATCACTTGACCTAATATGGAAATCAAGGACGCTTGTCTATGTGTATAAGCCTTGCACTTCAACGAATTTCACGATACTATCGGACAGCGAATTTTTCTGCAAATCCATATTCCTATATGGGAAGATCTGTGCTGCCAATAGATGGATATTTTATATTGTATATTTTTGCATATCGTAACGAGTTCTGGTTCAAGGAAGAGGAGAGGAGATTGCCTTGTATGGAAAATGCTGGGAAGCGTTGTATAGAGGACTTGTTCAAGCACTGGAAGGAGGAATGTTAAACGATAGACAGAATGAATTTGAGGGTCGAGGAAATTCTGGAAGAAAATGCAAATATGTAAGCAATAAGGTGGTTGCGGAGAATAGAGAGGAAGTAGGAGAACAGGAAGAAAGACGTGAATAGAGAGAAGTAGAAGCAGAAGACGAGTGTGGAGAAACATACAATTATTTCAAATATAAATGCAAATATATAATAAATAAAGTACAAGTAAAAAGAAAGAGATAGGCAATGGATGAATGGATGAAGTGTAACCAGGAGAAGGTTTACATAATGACAAAGCATTTAGAAATAAAGTCGATGGATAACCAAAGGATTGATGTAGTTTTATGCTACTATAGTTCTTTGTATGTTTAGTGTTAGTTTTGCTTCATATTGTGTGTAAATTATACGAAACTGAATTTAATATCTACTCCAACAGGTTGAAATAAATAAATACCGCGTGCATTCCGCGTTTTACCCTTAGTTTTACTATACATTAAATTAAAATATAAATACCTTTATATATTTAAATAACTATAAATTAAATTTACTATAAATTAAATTAAAATATAAATACTAAAAGAAATATAAATAAAATATCCAAAGTAAAGTGCTAAACTATTTACAATAGTTATGAGATTAGTGAAAGAAAATAAATGAGAAAGATGCTCATTTAGTTTCTGTTTCTTAAACGAGGTACAGAAATATTTAAATTTGCATAAATATCCGGGGTCGATTCACCTGTACCTTTAAATTTACTATAAATTAAATTAAGATATAAATATAAGAAAATTTATAGAACACACGTGAAATATGCAAAAATATATAAAATATCCAAAGTAAAGTGCTAAACTATTTATAATAGTTATGAGATTAATAAAAGAAAATAAATGAGAAGGATGCTCTTTTAGTTTCTGTTTCTTTAACGAGGTACAGAAATATTTAAATTCGCATAAATATCCGCGGTCGATTCGCAACAAACAGCCTAATTACAAATGTTTGCATCCTTGTTTATGCAGCGATCTTTTTCATTCCTCTTGGTCGCTGAAAACGACACGAGAAACGATTTTCGCATTATCGATAGCCATATAACGCGATTCTATCGGAATACAACGACCTCCAACCTTTTACCCGAGTTTGCTCTGGTCGAATCAATTTCTCTCGTAGGGTTATTCACCTGGCGAGGTAAATCGCCTCGTAAAATCAAACGTTTCGAGCTGTGTGGTCCAAATTGTCTGCTATATATCTCTGATAGTCGTAGCCTGGAGAAAGTCAATTTCTGTACAACTGTGCGTACGTACTATGCCGCTTGAAAAAGCCGTGTCGAGTACTCGGTTTCGTAGGGTTGCGTACGTTTCACAGGTGAATGAGGGCTGGATGAATAACGCAGACATTGAATAACGACCGTACTTTCTGCGCAGGCCCTACGCAATACTCGTAGCAACGTCAATCGTTGAGAGAAACGGCCCTGATTTTAACTGCGTGTCTCGCATCTCTGGACGAGATATCTCGCGACACTACGGCCAGACATCTCGCGTCTGTTTTCCAATATTTCTGGCCGAATATGATTTTTTACAATTCGGTTGATTTTTATGCGTTTATGGTAAATTTCAAAAATGCAAGAGTATAGAAAACGTACATAATAATAGAGAAATGTATAAGATATCCACTGCGCTAGTGGATACTTGGTATGACACCTAGCAGGAAAAATAAATTTCTGTAATAAGTATTTTAAATTCTATTCGCAAAAATATGCATTTGCTTAGATATCCGCGCTCCGCTTACATTTCTCTGTAACATTTCCTCTGTTCGGTGTCACTATAACTGCTAAATCCATCAAAATATATATTTTGATTATATATACATTTATGTATTATTATTAATGGTTATACAGTGGCTAAATGATCATACGTTTTTTTAATTTTGTGGTTATTCATGCAGCAAGTGTTTTCACGAATATTAAAGTTAGCTTTTATTAAGATACAGTAGCATTTTATTTCTGTATGAATTTAGCAGGGAATAGGCAGATTCGTGTAACAAAAGTCAACTTAATCAACTTGCAATTAGTCAACGTAAGCCCTATGGAATAGTTCAGTTAATATTAATGGGAGTTTGGTCCATATGAGTAGATTGCACCAAACATTTGATCATAAATACGCGATATTGTTTCAAACTGGAGAATTTTGAAGTAGATTTTCGATCACGATAATTGCTAATTAATTGGACTCGATTCTTTAAGCAAGGATTCACGCGTGACAATTTTTATAAATATTTCCTAGACTGCATACTAGTCATACGAGACCAGAGCTTTTTAATAATAAATGTAATTCTAGTTATGTAAATGTAAAGTTAGTAAATGTAATATAATCAGTAAATAGCATAAATAAAAAATTTATAAAAACTACTTGATGTTGTTACACAAGAATCATTTTAAATATATATTTTGTAACAATATATAGTATAGAACGATGAATTTGAACAATTGATACAACGTTCATAGTAACATGAAATTAATCGAATGTTTTGTAGAGAATAACACGAATAAAATAAAGTATGAGAAGTACATATTATCGTTTAAATAGCAATGAGTAATACTGATCATTTATTTCACCATACAACTTTAATTATGATCATCAATGTACCTGTACAATAGTACAAGTATAATAGTACTTGTACAATAGTATTGTACAATAGTACTTGTACAATAGTATTGTAAAATAGTACAAGTATAATAGTACTTGTACAATAGTATTGTACAATAGTACTTGTACAATAGTATTGTACAATAGTATTGTAAAATAGTACAAGTACAATAGTACTTGTACAATAGTATTGTACAATAGTACAAGCACAATAGTACTTGTACAATAGTATTGTACAATAGTACAATATTTGATATTTTGTTTTGAACATTTTGTGTACATTTTTCTACTAAATTATTAGATATTACTATTTATTTTATTATTATAATTATTAGATATTATCTATTAACTTTTTCTCCTCTAATTTCTCCAAAAATATCTCGGGTACTAACTTATTACTCGGGTACTACTAAATTATTAGATATTACTATTTATTTTATTATTATAATTATTAGATATTATCTATTAACTTTTTCTCCTCTAATTTCTCCAAAAATATCTCGGGTACTAACTTCTGTTTTTACTGTAATCCACATATGTGCAATCTATCGTACAATAATAATCAGCGCAGGCTGTGATGATTCAAATTGACAGGAACGTGTACGCTAAATAACGTATCGCTATGATATTATTTAGCTCGTGTCGCTAAATCTATATGATAGTCGTAGAAAGTAATTTTTGTCCAAAAACTTATGAACGAAGTATCTCGTATTATTGCAACAAAAAAAAAACCGTGGAAAATGTTTCGTTTATAGCAGAAACGACATCGAGTAAGAAAATATATCTTATGCGTAGATGCGAAAAGTTTAATTATGCTGTTTCGAAATACTCGTCGATTGGAAATATACATGTTGTCATCTGGCTGATCGTCGCTAAGATGATTCACGTGTTTGTTGCTCGTCGCTCTTAAGTCGTCTTTTCCAACTGACGATAGCAAAACGAAGAATTCTGTATTACAACGAAATACAAATTGTGACATGTAAATAGAGTAATATACATGCGCAATGAAATTTTAAAAAACGCTGAAATATTTTAAGTTACGTTCGAAAGGATTCGCAAAAGTATGAAGTTGAGAACTGTTGGGTTATCAAAAGAGAATAATACGCTGACATCTGCTTAACCTTGCGTGGTCGCAGATTTAATACGTTCGAGTATTCCCGAAGAGCGCTGGGAAACTGAGGATTAAATTTTCAAACGAAGACCTACGTTCTTTTATCGCACATTCTTGCAGCTAACGTCGCAGAACGTCTTCCATTTCCCATTACCTAAACATAGATACGCGCGTTTTTCACAGAAGCTATTCCAACGTATGAATTTTCAACGATGATATCACAGATCATTGATAAAAAATCTATTTGCATTGATAAAGATTACGAATGTATAAGGTACGTTCAACGAGTTTGGAAAGTCGGAGCTCGTGGTGCACAGGAGGTCAGTGAATTGTAACACAAACGTTAGATCTAATCTTTAATCCTTTACACTTCTATGTCGAGTCCCACTCGACATTCTTTCAGTTCTACCTTTCTTTGTGACCAAACATCCTACTGAACGGCACGCACATAATACAAACAAGGCAAATGAAATACCTAGGACTCCACTTAGATACGCAACTCACATGGAAACGGCATACTAAATCAATAATAGACAAAATACAGACAAGAAGAATGCATTGACTAACAAGTCGAAAATCCAAATTAAGCATAGAAAATGAATTAAAAATATACAAAACGATCATAAAACCAATCTGGACGTGCGGAATACCACTATGATGAACAGCAGCAATGAGCCATATAAACAAAATAGAGACAATACAAGCTAAAATTCTTAGAACGATAGTAAACACCCCATGGTACGTTAGAAACGAGGACATACGGAGGGACCTGGGAATACCAACGGTCAAGGAAGAAATTAGCAGACACGCGGAAAAATACAAAGTAAGAATAACAACACATCCAAACTAGCTAGCTGCGGAAACGATCAACACCTCAAACATGAAAAGAAGACTGAAAAGGAAACACTCAGCAGACCTCACAAAGGGTATAACCTAGCAAACGCGAGGATGGTACCCCCCACTGGGGGTAGTCAAACAATTAAAAAATTCTTCCAAATGTCCAAATTGGACAAATTGAGAATGTAAAGAATTAAATAAAAAAAAAACCTTTCTTTGTGTAACGTGCGAAAGAAAAGCAGGATTGCATAGCAATAGGAAGGAAGATATATCATACACTTAAAAATTACAAAATACAACAATAGTATGAATAAAATTGGTATTTAAGTGTATTTGTTTCTTCATTTATTTATTTAAATCGACTTGCTTTTTAGTTGAAGTAAATTTCAAATAAAACACTTAAAAGCGTTGGCAGCTGCTCTGAGGTAACGAAATTGAAACAAAATTCCGAGTGCAAAGGATTAAGAAACGTTTGAATTTGAAAGGATTCTTGAAATATCGCTTTTTTCCAAGGAACCAGATAAAACGTTGTAGTGAGAGAGAAATTTATAGTGAGAGAGAAATCTACGCATGTACTCTACGTATCAGAGATATATCTTTATCGCATCGAATAAATTAACTCGCAGTAACAATGTAATTAAGAAGTAAATCTCTTAATAAATCTCGCTCAATTTCTCTACCAAAGATCAAGAGCTGTAGCAAAAAGATGGTAAATTTAGATATAAACCTACAAACTGTACGACGTTGCTAATGGCCTTGGATATTGAAGCAACGTTAAAGAGAACAGAAAAAGCGAATAAAGTAATGAGAATGAAACGCTGTTATAATTATGGGAAAGTGGAAATTTTAGAAGAAGATCGGATATTTGCAATTGTTTTGCTGTATATAAACGCTAAGAAGCAACTGCAACTTTGTCGAGTCTTGTTTAAGTTTGTCTACGTAAGTAGAAGCAGTATTATAAAAAGTCGTAACTTCGATGTTAGTCGTAGGAGTATATTAATATTATAATACTAAATACCAAATAATTTACTAACATTTCTTAGCCGTATTTCGTATAATTTTATAATCGTACGCAAGGAGCATTTGTTACGTGTTCACATATTTAGAAATGTTTCTGACTATGTAACTGAAATTGTACTTTGTCCATAGATGGAAGATATGTTTTTACCTGAAACGTTACGTATCATTCGAACAATAATTACAATTTATTATGTATATTATTATAATTATATGTCATATGATGATATTAATTTAAGAACGTATTACATATATTTTCTATATATTTCTGCCATATCGAATTCTACCGTGGCTGCAGTATATGCAACGGTTTTCAAACATATTTCATTCGCATGATCGCAATCTTCGACGACTAGTATCATTTCAGGCTGCACAAATGCTACCTATGATGGAGTAATTTACATGCAGATAAATTCAAGTAAATCACAGCGGAAACAAGTTGCATATCAAGAACGAAAGACGTGTACAGCGTCGAGCACTTTGAACTTCTTGTTTTTCTACGTCAGTGGCGTAGTCTTTCTGTTGGTGTACTCGAACGAAACTTTTCTTATTCCTATGATTTTACGTAATGTTTTATACAAAATAAATATATCGTTTGATATTTTCTTCCGCAAGGATGATGCTATGTATTTAGCATGGTATTTATATCACGTGATCGCGATTATATCAATACTTTCTCCGCTAAAATTAAATCTGTAATCAAACGTGTCACTATATCATTAAATCTACCTATCATTAAATTGATCTATAAACAGTTGGCATAGAATTATTTTTGAAGTCTGCAGTTTGAAAATTATACGCTTGGTGCTAATTTGACAGGTAAATTAAGCCTATCGGCATAATCGAGTTTGTCTACTGTTAGATCAACCGTCTATTATTAGATCTATTATTATAGCATAATTAACGTATTGACGTATTACCATGTTTAGGACAGCTGCGTTCTCCCGGTTACATTTAGCAGAATGATGCGGGCTGTTCAATTATCTCGAGTTACTTTTCCAATAACAAAATTGAACTCTCGGGAGTCTCTTGTGTTACTTTATCGATACTATGGTAAATTTAAAAATACGGTGCTTCTTGCATATCTTGTAATCTTTATGTTATATACAGTATATACAATGAATAATTATAAACTCAACGCTATTTTGAGTTTCGTCATAATATTAAAACAGAAACTGACAAAACCGCTTATGTAATTTTACATTACAATATAATGCGAAACTGAAGATACAACAAACCGAAGCTTTCTTCTTTCGAAGCTTTTTTGAAGCAATTTTCTCCTAAAATTGTGTTTTCGCTTGTGAAAATATGAACTCAACGACGTTGATTTTGTTACTTTCTCATTCGATATTTAGCGGAGTTTTCTATGTCTTTGACTATTTCATTAATCCAATTATTAGGTACACTATCCACCAACTTATTTAAACTCTCGTTTCGAACGTCCAGCCACGCGGATTTTATTGCTTTTTTAAGTTCAACCGTATTTTCTACAGATGGTTTCTCCTGATCGTAAAGCTTTGTCGCTAGAATTTCCCACAGGTTCTCGATCGAGTTCAGGTCAGCACTCAGTGCTGGCCATCGTGATAATTCTATCGCGAAATTTTGGAACCACTTTCCTGTAACAAAAATTCTCTTTTGTCTTTTATTTCGGCTACGAAAGGCAATATCTCGCCATGTGACATCTCCTGATATCCCACAGCGATCGATCTACCTTTACAAAAACAATTTCACTTATCATATCCAGACATTATCACTGTTTTCTTGGAAATAGGAACAAAGGTTTGAACAAATAAAGAAGAAAAGAAAAAGAAAAATTTCGGTTACGAAAGGCAATAGTTCGCCATGTGACATCTCCTGATATCCCACAGCGATCAATCTACTTTACAAAAACAATTTCATTTGCTTTGCAAAAACAATTTCACCAGTGGTTTCTTGGAAATAGGAACAAAGGTTTGAACAAATAAAGAAGAAAATGTGTCTGAGTGTACAAGCATTCACAACACTGTGAATGTAAAAATATTGCATTATAAAAAGATATGTTCCAAACGTATTGATATATTTCTCACAAGATTGATCAGTGGTTTCTCGCAGAAATAACACCGAAAGTGTATTCGAGTCTCTAATTGTTCGCAGCACTGTACGATATCTTCGTATCATAAACGGTACCGTTAAATGTATGCAAGCTTGTCTCTTCGCTGCACCAGAAGCGTCAGAAATAAAGTTTCTGCACGAAGCTGTCCCGCAGCATTCCTTGCCTGTCCTTCGATTCATTTAATGGATGTTTGTGAAGCGAATTGTACGAAACGGTGGGCAACGTGTTCGAAACATGGTGAAACAGAAAGAAGCTTCACGGGATGGGAGGTTTTGTCACATTGGTAGACTGTAATAAGGAAACGGCGATGGTTTATCGTTGCTAGATAAAGCGTGCCGCACTCGCAATTTTTCGCGGAAATCTGTTTCTACGCCGATGGCTTTTACCTTTCCTTTTATCAGACGAGAGACGGCACGTAACAGTATTCGCATATAAATACCCGCATGCGCTGTGCCAGTGGTCGGTCCGTGTGAAACCTGTCGATAGATACTCGCGTCCACGAGCTTTCCGCTTTCATGATGAATCGCGTGGTTTTCGCGGAACGCGCGTTCGCCGGTGAACGAACCTTCCCGTATCGACGAATTTCCCCGAATTTCCCTGGAACTGCGCACCGGTATAACGGTTCTCGCGGATTCTATTGTCGAATCACACGTACACAGAACCGCCCACTGTCGTCTACAACTTAGTGAACGCTCGCTTACTTCGAACGAAACGATTCTTACGACACGTACAGTGTCACAATGCGCACAAGTCGAAGAAAAGCGGCGTATTTGCAGTACTGTCGGTAATTCGGAAAACCGACATTTCCGAGAAACTACACAACAACGTTGTCTAATCTGCAACAGCGCAAACGATAGGGGCGAATCGCCAGTCGACCACTGACGTTTGTGAACGAAGCCTAATTTCGACTCGATCCGCAGAGTAAAAGAACGTGAATTTGCAATAGTTGATCTACTCGTTCGCATATTAATTTTATGCTTTCGAGTTGATTTTGCGAACGTTTCGCGAGTACAGAATGCCACATGGAATTTTTGCTTTTAAATGGCACGTTACTGACTCGCAATTCCGAAGCAAAACCTACCAAGCTGGATGCTGCGCGCCTCTTCCGCGGTGCAAACTACGGCGAAGGCAAAAAAGGAGACGAGTGGGTGCAGCGTCTCACGTGTGGAACGTGGGTACATCGTGAATGTGTTGGTTATTTTCGCGGATGTTACACCTGTGACTAACGCGAGTAAATTTTAAGACACAGAATCAAAATTTGTCCGAGATGATCGTTTCTGTGCTATAATTTTCGTACGAGATTAGATCGTAGGAGAAAATAATTTTACTCTCCGCTTGTTTTTTAGCTTCTACAGCGAAGGTAGATTGGAATACCGCTATTCCAAATTACTTGCACCGTAACAAAATCGTTGCTTTGCGTCATCCTTCGATCGAGCCAAAGTTCCAGATACTCTTCGCTTTTCGCCATTGCCGACAGTCTGACGTACAGAAGTTCATTAATTTCCCTGTGGTATCATACAATTTTATTTGCTCTCATGCTCTGTTGTCATTTTTTATTCGCCATAAACAAACTGATATGCCAAATATGCTGCACTTGCTCCATATATTTGGACACTCGATGCAATCCAGTCAGAACATTGATATTTTTATCATACTTTCAGCATCGTAATAGAAGACCGTGTTGCTCTGCTGTTAATTCCGCACTTTTTGCTACAACTCGGATTCAACGTTTCAGCAAATTCAAAGTGAAACTGCATCGATCAAGTTCCATGTTCGCCTCCGATAAATCACGCTTCGTCAAAGTTAGAGAAACTTTTAGAACGCGATTGGGAACACATATTCCAATCGTTTTCTAAGATCTAAACGTTGAACAGACTTAGAAAGTTGAACTTGGATATTTGTAGAAACAATTTTCATCTACCTTCGATTATTAACTTTCTATTTATACTAATTAACATCAATTATCCTTTTTACCAATATTTATCAATTCTACACGGTTGCTCGAGATAAGATCGCAGGCGAAAATTAAATTAGCGAATTTAATCGATGTATATTTCATATATTTGCAATAATTTGCAAATGTCTTATATAACACTTATACACGGTGGCGTACATACCTTTAACGTTATGCAATTTCAACGTTTCACGTAAACGTTAATTTCGCTTCACGATATCGACAGATTATTTCATAGCACGATAAATAAATCGCGCACGCTTTAAATAGACTGTAAGTAGCTTAAAGATAAACAACGAAGTCGGTCGAGAAATCGTATATTTACATTGTAAAAATCATCCTGCGCAAAACGAGCAAGTGTTCGGTGACTCGTGGACGGCAGTGTATGAAACGTTACGGGATTACGCGAGTCTAACGTAACTCGCCTAACTGACTCGAGAGAATCGTAGAAAGATCGTACGAGGCGGAATTTTATGCTCGCTATGCGTATGCAAATTGGCAGATACACGAGTCCTTCCTCTTTTTGCTGTTTGTCGAGACGCAGCATCGTGAAAGATGCTCTTAAGCGCCTCTTCAATTAAATTTTACTTGCAGCAATTTCACTCGAGCGAGCTGAGCAACTTGAATTCGAATAATTCGCGTCTGCGAATTCCCGTCCACGTACAGTTGCTCGCGAAAATATTTGGCCATTTACAGAAACTTTTTGCGTACACAGGATGTGACGTAACATGTGGGCCCCACTTGCAGAGCTGATTGTGCATCTAAAAACAATGAAGAAACTTCGTACAAACATATGCTCTATCTTCTTCGTTCGAGATACAGCGAATTTTGTAAGCAGAGCGAAGCTATTGAAAATATTGAAACGATAAGATTCGGAGTGGGAGAAGCTTCTCAGCAATTTCGGGGAAACGCCAGTGACCATATCTTACGCTTTATAAATTCTTTTGATATTAATATCATTTTTTTGTAATATTAGATTCCTGTAATCTATCTTTTATATTGTAAGTCTTTGTTTATTTCTATTTATTATACTATCACTGCGTGTTTGTACGATTTTGCGGATGGAAATTGTAACTGTATTAACAAAAATTGAGAAAATGATTAATCAGATAAATGTAAAAATTCAGAGAAAGTTAGAGAAACGAAAGAAATAACAACGAATGCACGACTTTAAATTCAATTTTGAAAGCGGTCATAGGACCTGCTAAGGTTTAGCGTTTCAAAACACAAGAAGTTGCTGTACCAAGAACGTAATTTCTCGATTAATTTCTCGGAGACGTGCGCCCAAATCCTTTTGTCGTTTGCCAAATCCAAAGTTTCGGTTTATTTATTTCGATGTTTGAATGTTTTCGGCCGAGAGCATCCAACGCACATACAGCCAACTTGTTCGAGATTTCGCAGTTCTTGTCATCTCCTTGCTAGACGACATATCAATAAATATCAATATTAATAATACAAATGATGTAAATCAATATTGACGATATAAATATCAATGATATATATTCGTCCTACTTATTTTGTCATAAATAAATAGTAAATCTTCTCAAGAAAAGAAAGAAAAGTAAACGACTTACGTGTTATAGACAGATGAGATGTTAGCACACTACCTGCAAACTGAAACGACACAGAAGAAAGAGGAATCAGCGACTAATTGTTAGCCAATAATGACACTGTATCTGAATAGAGGCGTCGTTGTTTCGTCAGTCGGGTCGCCAGCGGATGATTCCTTGTGCCGTTTCAGCTCGCACAGTGTCAACGTCTCATCCGTCTGCTTGCATAACTTTTTTCCTAACGTAACATCGTAACGTAACGAAATATTGTAAATTTCTAATTTTTAAACGCACGAATGTAAAAATACATTCGTCCATCCATCGCGGTATGCGACACCGTGAATATCCAATAAACGTTTTAAGAAAAATTCTAAAGAGGCGATACTTGTACTACGATCATTTTTCTCCACTTTCTGATTTATATCGGTTGATATCACTAATTATATACACGCATTATGGAAATCTCGTGAATGTTCAAAGCAAATCAAAAAATAAGACAGTGCTAATATCAGCACCTGTAATATCGGCAAGCCTGCTTGCTTATAGATTTGAATTCATCGCTGTAGGATTGTCGTGCGAGCGAGTGAACGCAAGTTGCAGACTGGAAGTAGGTTAATAAAGTAATTACCTCTAATCGCACATTTCTTAGCAAAAAGTTGTTTCCTGGGAAAGTAAGAAATCCGTATAAATTAGTATAAAGGAATTTTGGGCCGCGTGTTTTGGTATGCGACTTACTCACGCCTAGGCGTTTAATTACACGTTTCCGACGTTACGTATTTGTTAGGAATCGTTCGATACGGATTTGCTCATTCGTCGTGAAATCTGGCGGCATTCACTGCCCTCGGGAGTAACCGAAAGATCTCGCAAGGAATAATCCAATTTGACGATGAAACTGCGCGCGTCTTTTTCACGTGGTTCGAAGGCTACGCTATAAAATTCGTAAAAATAATTACATAGTTGGACAGAAGTATTTTTGATTTGATATAATAATTATATATAGATGTGAGTTGTTTGAAGATGAAAGGAAGCAATTCTAAATTAACGTTGTGCGACCCTGAGGGAGGTCTGAGGTCCTCATGTTTCCAGATATTTCTCAGATTACAGATTTCCCCCTCCAAAGTCGAAATATGCTGCTGAATTTTACAGGCGCGATACATCGGTTTCTCTTATGATATTTTGTTTCGGGAGACAGACTTCTTATTTTTACTGGGATCTTATTCTGCAAGAAATGAGAAATTATGTATTTTCTTTTGATATTCTCATATTTCATAATATTAATAATATTGAATAAATAAATAAGCGTTAATATTTGATATTTTAATATTTGAAACACATTTACAATGGAGAAATTTACAAATAGAGAATAATGCTACTTTAGGAATATTTTTAACACATTAAGGATCAAGTATCAAAGCAATATCTAAAATTTGTGTCAAATGTCTCACACGATAAGTTTCACAGAATTGAGATTAAAATATCTTTCGAGCTAATCATTTACCGACCCAAGTACCTGTTTTTGCAGAGAAGTGAAAAATGCATCGAACGTTATATAGAAAAATGTATAGTTCCGTTTAAAAAGATGAAAACGGCCTTGAAATCTTTTAAACGCCTCCGCTTTCGGATAAGACACACGCCAGACGTAATGCATACATTGGAAACCATTTAATCTTTCCTAACGAAATTTGTATAAATTTTCATACGATTTCATAATTTCGAATAATAATTATACAGACTTAATCTTCTCCCAGAATAGTAAATCACGAAAATAAAATTTAAAAAAATGTGTCAAGAATGATCAGTATGTGCTAGTTTACTAATAAAAAAAACACAGAAATATCACTGTGCGCTACAAGCGTGACGTATCATTACTTAAATAGTGTTCGTAAAACTATTCTGTTTGTGTGTTTACAGCGGTTCAAGCAGCGTCGAAAACACTCATGGATTCCCTAAACGAGATCTACGAAAGCCAGTGGACAGGACATGATCTTTTGTACGTGCAGGCTCAAAATTTAGACATGCTATGGCAGGACTTCACCCATAAGCTTGCTGATCAGGTTCTCGTGCCTCTCAACACATATCAGAGCCAATTCCCGGAGATGAGGGTACGTATGTCTCATGTAACAGCGAATGAACATATTGTCGTACGAAACTAAATTGATATAATCGATATAACTTTGTCTGATTACGGTCTTAGAACAAGGTTAAAATGGAATATCAATGGTTTAAAATGGAATATCAATTGACGTGAAATGGTCTGCGCGCAATTTTTGTTTCTATTGCGCGCTATGAGAAATAATAATATGATTATAGGATGCGAATTATCGTGATATATATTTGTTGCAGAAAAAAATTGACAAACGTGGACGGAAGCTAGTAGATTATGACAGTCAAAGACACAATTTCCAATCGCTACAATGTAATCCAAGGAAACGGGACGAGCTGAAAGTTTCTCGAGGAAAAGAATTACTGGAGGAGGCTAAGCGTACATACGAGCAACTAAATTCCGAACTTCATGACGAGCTACCAGCTTTGTACGATTCGCGTGTTCTTTTCCTCGTTACTAATTTACAAACGCTCTTCGCCGCTGAACAAGTGTTCCATACTGAAAGTGCTAAGGTATATTTAACGACCACATTTCTTTTGCATATATTTCTATGCACAAATTGTATTTTATTTTCGTTAATTTCATCAGTTTCGTTATATTAATGGTTCTATATCTATTACGCTATACAGAGGAAAATTTACGACCAAGCAATATACATACACCGATTTATTGTTACATTAATTTAGTTGGAAAAGAGATCATTTTTGTTTGCCGATTAAATATCCCTATTTATTAATTAAAAAACGTATTCTCTTGAAATTATAGAAATAATGGAAAGATTCTTTTATTGATAACTTTTATCTGGTGATGTAAACATCTTCTTGATCGTTAAAATTTACGATATTTATTCTTCTTATTATACGATAGGTATAGACGTGAAAAGCCACTGATACAGTATTTAACATATAATATATAATATACGATATCTATTATATATAAATTTGGAATATTTGATACTTGTATATCTGATAATTATATGATATTTTTATGAAGTATACAATTTATATATCATATACTTATGTCCCAGGTGTATTCTGAGCTAGAGGCAATCGTCGATAAATTAGCCAACGAAAGCCAGAGAGGATCATACACGCTGAAGAAGAGTACAGAACCACAATCTCCAAAATCGCCTAACGCCAATTCTGCGTAAGTAAACGATTGAAGACAGCAAGATGTTTATTTCCACGTATACCATAAGCAATGGATTAAGCAAATTTTACTTGTTTCAGTTTAATAATCAATACACAACCAGCTCAGAACAACATTTCACCAGGTAAATACTCATACGGCATCTCTACACGCGTCTTTTGTGCATTTGAATCGTTTGTATACTAATATTTTGTGCATGAGTGTAACGTAGTTATGCCACATAAGACGTTCCCGCAGACACAATTATGTGGCTCAATGTTTAGTTTTGAGTGAGCTTTGTTGCATGTTACAGCCGTGGATGAGTCTGCTCCAGAAGCAAGAAACACATCACCGACTACTCAATTAAATGGCAATGCTAACAGCAATGCTAACAGCAATGCTAACAGCAATGATAATTCTCTCAATAATCAGGACGCATCTCCGCAAAACACAGTTGTGGCCTCTAAGCGAGTAGAAGAGCTATACGATATTCCAGTTGGTAAGTATGTAACGTGGGAGTAAATGTCATCGGTTACGTGCTTCTTCGCGTCTCTAAAGATGAACGTTCATACACCGATGATTGAGGCTTTTCGTCGAAATGGTTTGCGAGATAAAAATATCTGTATAAGAGTAATCAAGGAATATTTTTGGAATATGTTACTAAACTAATCTTGACTAAGACTGCATTGTCTGCAGTACAATTTGGAGAATGTTTTATACATATTCGGCTAAAAGCTATATTATTGCCTAAATATAATGATATATTGTATAATGTATGCATAAATATTCTTTAGCGTGCATTTTATAGTTTTCCGATACGTACTTGTACAAGCACGTATTTATAAGATGCATATACTTTATAAGTAACAGTAGAGATTCGTTCGAATCCAAAGATAGCACGATTTTCCAAATTATATGTTAAAGTACGTAATATGTAACAAATGTACATGCAAGATTGTCCTACTGTATCGATAGAAGTATGCTGCCTGCCCATTGTGCATGGATGTTGTTGAAACGATGAAACAAAATTTATCTATTAATTTTGGCCTTGTTATGTATCAAAATTTCTCGATGAAAGATTTTAGTAATTGAATTTGGTTTTGCACATAATCAATGAAAGTTAAAGTTTAAATAGAACTATATCACAGGTCCATGACTAATGAGGCGGATTCAATTATTTTAGACGTGGAATATGAAAATGGTACCAATTTCTCTCTAGGGGCAACGACTGACAACTTGCCACCTGGTGTTTTGTACAGAGTCAAGGCTACTTACAAATATAGACGCGAAGACGTGGATGAATTGTCATTTGATGTCGGTGATATTATTCGTGTGGTAGAGTATGATGATCCAGAAGAACAGGTTTGTATTCTCTTAGTAATTCATTTGATATCTTTATATATACAAATGTGATACAACATAATTCTCATTATCATGTTAATGATAGTAACAATACTAATAGTAACACCGAAAATAATAAAAAGTGTAACGAATCTTTTTATTACCCTTAGGAACAAGGTTGGTTAATGGGCATCAAAGAAGATACTAATGAAAAGGGTATGTTCCCAGCAAATTTCACAAAACCACTGTGAAAGCTTTACTAAATTCGTCTATTACACTCCAATGCTCACTGAAACGGCGTATTCTATTTTAAGAATAGTTACAATATTCAAAGTGAGAATCACACAGTCATCTGAGGTATTATACGTATGAAAGAAATAAATAATAAATACACAATGAGGGGCAATGGGAAGGGGAAAGGGGTGTGATGAGATAGTTATGCTGGAGGGTACTGTGGAAAATTAAGCACCCCAAAGTGCCTTAACCCAGCCACTGTCTGTGCCAACATTCATTGTTTGTAATATGGGATTTTTCTCCCATATCCCATGTACGAATACACATCATTAATAATCAAATGAAATATTTAAGTAATTAAATAATATATTGTAATACATCACGCAGTACTATAATATAAAACTTATATATTAAATTAATATTATTTTATGAAAGTGTACATAGAATTATACATTTTAAGAATATTTTATGGAATAACTATGTGGCCACTGAAATTATCAGTAAGAACTAATTGTAATGTTTAAGACACCTCTATAATGCCCTCTTTTGGCAGCCAGTTATCAAACTTTAAAAATCCAATTATCTGTTTGCATTCTTATATTAAGATTTTATTTACTTTGTGATGAAAAATTAGGACTCCACCCGGATAACGGTATTAACATAGATAACATGCCAAACTTTCAACGTAATTCAATAGCATATAACGAAATAATACAACTAATACATCCTTACTTCAATACATTGCTACATAAGAGCAAAATATTATAATATTTAAATCAATGAGAGCATTAGAATAATAAAATTTTCTACATAATTCTATTGAGAGGAGTATTATAAGTTCTACTAATGACACATATTTGAAGATTTGTTCTTAAAAATTTATTTATATTTTTTATTATATCATATATATTTGTTCTATAACTAAGTATCTTTCTCTGGTATACATACATAGAACATCGAATGGCGATGATCAATTAAATTACTATTACTGCCCTTACATCCACTGTAGCAAGGATAGAATTAGTGGTCCAAGGAAAACAATTTGTAGTGCTAATTAATACTCGTTAAATAGATTTATTAAGAAAATTTTACATCAAACTTTATGTAACAAATAGCGTTATAATAATAGATGATTACGAAGTAGTGCGAGGAGATTACTGATTTCAGCTTCCATTAAGTTGTGTGTCTTTTTATTTTACTGTATTGATCTGAGACATACAGAACACAGGAAAGTTGGATTGTTTATAAATGAAAAGTTTTATGGTTGACCGATTGATCCATTGTCACACTAATTATTAATCCCATGTACAAATTCAAACTGTGGACGAGTATGTTAATGCGTCATATATTACAGGTGCATATTAAGAAAATATGTTGACCATATGTTACAATTACATAGTTATGATAATCATAATGATAGGGAACGGACGTATATTTATATTCTACGAAGAGGACCAACAGAAAAAGTAATTGAAAAGCAAAAAAATATTTAAATAATAATAATAACAAAAACAATAGCACCAGTATACTCTGTTTTTAAGTATGTATAACTAGAATCTAGTAATTTATACGGAAATTCCATATGAATTTCCAACTCATATCAAGAATATAATAAATTTAATATACAAAAAAATTGATACCTATACATTGTAATACGACACATCATGCTTCACTTTAATATTACTCTTGCAATTATGATATAATTTGAATAAGTACACAAGTACATTCCATTGAACTACATACAAATAAATATTTAGTAAACAACATTTTTCTTTCAAAAAAAAGCAATATAAAATTTTAATATATAATCTGTTATCATTGAAATTGTTATATTATATCACATTTAATATATGATTTAAAAGTGAAGTGTGAAAAGTGTTTGTTCTAAATTTAAATTAATCTATTTTGTTCATTTCTAAGTATACTTTGCAATAATTAAAAAAGAAATATCCATAATATGTATTGCGAACGTGCCAAAATGTTATATATGCGACTGTTAGATTAAAATTGAACTCAAGTTTTGATATTACCTAGAACAGTTACAGACATTGAAAACGCGAATATTTATAAAATGTACTGAAAGATATATGCGTTTCAGCAATAATACGAATAATACTAATTGTTCGGCAGTAGATCTATTAATATTACTAATATGATAAATTATTTATTTCATTGGAAAATTAAACAAATGCATTTAATTAACTTAAAGAAGATAAGTGATATATTGTTCTTTTTTATTTTTCGGTAAAAACAATGTACATTACAAATTTTCCAACAATATTATACATAATGTAAATGATGTATTAATAAATTATAACGTGATGTCATAAAATAATTACACTTAATATTTCATTTTAATATACTTCTGTAGAATAAGGTCATTATTACGAATAATTTCAAAAATAGATTATACAACGAAATGTGCTTGAAAGTAATAATTATGTCTACTTATCTTCTTTATGTTGTATTTATTTATTAATGTAACATAGGAGCATCAATTGTTAATATTAATTAGAATTTTGAATGCACCCAAGTAATAATATTGAGGTTTAAAATTTAGTGTAGCAGTGGAGCAATCAATTGTTATATCATTTGTCATTTTTATGTCTTGTTGTTTATTTTACTGAATCAATTAGTCATATCTTTATAACCTTAATATAAACTATAATGCGTATATATATGTATATATATAATATATATATATACATTTATCGCTTTAATTGTCCTTTTCAATTGAAGACGATTATAATAAATGATTACTGGTTTGTAACATAAGTGTTTATGATTCAAATATGTGTTCTGTTTAATACTCAACCTTAAAATATACCTTTTCCTTATATTAATCTATTAAAATTATCTCCTGTGAAATATTAAAAATTTATATTTTTCTTTAATAAATAATTTCATTATGTAAGTAAACCATAGGATTTGAATGACAAAAATTAAAATTAAAAATGTAATTAGAACAGGAATTTATTTGAAGATAAAAGATGTCACAATTTCATGAGCAAAGATATAAACGATGGAATGATTCTAATTTACATGAACCTTGTTTCTACTGCACACCAACATCAGAAGAAGAAGTACCTCTGTGTGCATCGCAGTTGTTGTCGCCTCTACTTTCAATAACACATCAATGTAAACCTTTCGAAAGAACTTCATCACATTATGGTTTATGCGATAAGCAGAATAATGGAAGAACGAAGCCTTTAAGTTTTTACGAATCACAAAATCTTAAGGCAATATTTTAGTATCTTTATTTGCAAGATAAAAAAGCTTATGATATATTGATATATATTACTTATAGAAATTGAATTGTTTGAAATGTCAAGAATTTGAAAAAATACGAGGAAATTTAGAATTACATTTAGCAGAAACTCAAATAGAAGAGGCTTTAGCAGAAGATAGACAAACAGCTTTAATGCGGCATATAAATTTAAGTATTACTGCTCTTGAAGCTCTTGCTCAGTATGGACAATCTTTGCAAGTATCTCAATTAACTGCATGTAGGGTGCTCGAGATTAGTCATCTACTTGCACTTCCTCAACCTGACTCTATGAATTCTGAACCTAGCACTGTAAATTTAACAATGCATCTCCACCAGGTATAACGATTACTTCAATTATTATATATGTACAAAATAGAAGATTAAACATTGTAAATATTATTTGTATATGATCATCCAAATCAGACAAGTCGAAGAATAATTTTTATTTTTTTTATAGTTAATATTGACTGTGTCTTAACAAAAAATAATGTATATATATTATGTACTTAGTACTATACGTCTTTGGGTATTTCTTAATTAATCATTCATATATAATTCCATATATATAGTTTAATTATTTTAAAAATTATAAATATATGATACATACTAGTTGCAAGTGCAGAAAGAAAATAAATTAATGATCCTGCAAGATTTGATGGAACATTGTTCAAAACACATAGTACTTCCAAAGCATTTTAATGATCTGATGAATAATAACTGTATAAGGAAAAAGGACTTTTACAAAGCAACAAAAAACTTCAAAAACTTTCTTAGTAATTCTATATTATCCATATCACAAATGGAGAAACTACATCAACAATACAATACTATTCTCAGCAATTATCAACGGAGTAGATGTATGTTAGACTTGGAATTACCAAAACTGATAAACATGTATGGCATAAACAAAAGTAAATAATTTATTTACAAAAATGTTTAAAAAAGATTCCATAAGTAGTGAACAATATTGCAGGCATTTGATGGCACTTTGCGAAGGTTTTGAAAAAATTACGAAAGTTTTTGACAACAAGGATGGTGATAATGAAATTGTAGCGTTATTTAAATTAATTAGAGAAAAACTTTATATAAAGGATTCAAATACAGGTAATAGAAATATGATAAGAACATAATATAGTATTTGTGTTTGTCATAATTTTATTTTCATATTTAATAGTAGCAATATCCCATGTCGAGGATTCATCCAAACCCAAATTGTGCCAAAAATGTAAAATAAACCATGTAGATGATAAATAAATAAAAAAATAGATGGCTTATTCTCCTATTGCTTTTGGTTCTCTGACTAAGAAATATATATATGTATACATTATATGTATATAATGATATAGGGAAATTGTACATTTCATGAAACCTTATATTATGACACTAATCCTATTATTATATGTATAACTGATAACTATAAATTTATGTTGTAGGATTTTAATGTTTATTGTTTTAAGTATTGCATTCTTTTGTATCATATATTGCATTTATATATAATTTGCATTTATTTTTGTACCTCTCATTTATTTAAATTTTGAGATTATCCACATTTAGTGAGGAAAACTTTATAGAATAATTAACTAATTCATTATTATTTTATTTAAATTATTATTAGTTAAACAGAAAATCGTTTATTTTTAACTCATAATTTTCCAGATAGAAATAAAATTAAATTATTTAAAACTTACCATTCCTAAATTGTACAGTGTAGACTGCGTAGATGAATTGTACCATTTGTTAATATTTACATGGGAACATACTGCTTTTTCTAAATAGGAACATTTTTGAGAAAGAAGAATTTTTGAGTAGATTGAGAAAGAACAATGCAATAACTAAATAAATAAGATGTAACAGACTATAAGATGTTAGCTTGTTGCTTATAGATAATGATAATAATATATTAAATTTGTATTTTGAACGAAACAGTATCTTACGCGCCATCTAACTTTAGAGACTTCACTTTAAGGTTATTTAAATAAAAATCTAAATTATGGGAAAGATAGAATCGCATTTGATACAATATTACTAAAAATTCATTTATTTTATATCCCATTTGTATACAAATAAGGAACACAGCTATAAATATATATAATTGTTGACATTTTGTAAGTATCTCTAAGTATCTTTTTAGCGAATAAAAATAATTAGAAAATTTGTTATATTACGAATATATACAGTCAAATACAGATAAAATATTCATACGTTTAAAATACGTTTGTGGAGTATATACTTTATGATTCGTAGAAACTACTATATACGTTACAAAAGTCAATATCTATAAGATTCGGCTCGTATCTTATATGTATTATAAAATTATCGATAGAAATTTTTAAATTCCGAGAACGAAACTATGCTCGATAAAAACGACGCGATTATCGGATTAATCCACGATCGATTGCACAATAATTTCAGCGGTACGTTTTCAGTCAACAATCGAGACGTATTGTTTGGTGTACAAAGTGCATTCACACGAGATATTCTTTCACGAAAGTAAGTACATATAGCGACATCGTATACTTTTTGATGACGGGGATGAATCAATGGAAAATCGCGAGATTCGTTTTGAACGCACCGGTGACACAAGAGGGGCCGGCGTGAAAAAACGAAAGGGCAAGAACAGTGGCGAAATATACGGGAGGAAGAAAGAAGTAAGGATTCGGGGGTGACCCGGTAGTAGAAAAGGAGAAGAGGCGGCGTGATAAAGAGGGAAGAAGATAGAGAGAGGGAGTGCGCGCGTGATCTCTCGGTGGCCGTGTCGCTGCGAATCGTCAGAATCGGTCGGTTGTACAGAGACGAGTATAACCTATATCCTGAACGCGGCGCTGTTCCATTCTCCGTGCCTCCTCCCTGGCGGATGGCGGCCGCACCTCCTCCTTCTCGTCGATTTTAATCTCGTTAGCGAACACGTGCGCGCCCCGCGCCTACAGACCACTATACGACGACCTACCGTATCGGGGCTTCGCCAATCTGGTTTTGTCTAACAGGATTCTCGAGCGACCGAGGGTTGATAAAAGGCTGCGTACCGAGCGGGCGCGGCGCGAATCGCAGGAGGAGTTGCTCCGCTCGAGGTGTGGGCGCTCGTGCAGCACAGGCAATAACAGCAGACGACCTCGTCATCGTCTTCTATTCTGTCGTCCTCGGTTCGTTGTTTCCGTCTACGTTACCTCTCGTAATCGCGTTCGCTCGTTTGGCATACGTTCGCGTATAGGTTGCGTGTGTGCGCGCACACGGTGCATATTCAGTGTGAATCTATCTCGTCGCGTGTGCGGTACAGAAAGAGTACCCTAAAGAGAGAGAAAGAAAGAGAGAGAGAGTGAGAGAGAGAAAGGAAGAAAAAGAAAGAGAGAGAGGGAGTGAGAGAGTGTGTGAATTGAAGAAAGAGAGAGAGATAGGGTAGGAGAACGAAACGAAACAGAGAGGGGGTGAGAGAGAGAAAGAGTGTGAGAAGGAGATAGAGCGCCGGTGGGTTACCACACCCAACCGCGCCGGGGACCGAGTGAACGAGTGAACGAGCCGTACGAGAGCTCTCTCGCGAGTAGTACGCGGGTACAGCGGGGGACCCAGGGACCGACGGTCGAGATTCGACGGAGTACAGTCGGGACTCTCTAGATCTCGATCCAACGGACCTCGCTCTCGCGAAAATCCTCTCTCGCTCTCGTCTCACCAGAATTGTCGAAATCGCGCTGCGAGCAAAGTGCGCGCGTGTGTCTCCCCCGCTTCCTCGACGTCTCTTGCGAATGCGTTTCACGTTTCGTCGCAGCAGAACGTGCGTGCGTGAACAAAGAATAAGGAGAGAAAAGACCGAGAAGGAGGGGCACATCAAGCAAAGGAAAAGAGAATAGGAAGAGGTAGATGGGTCTCGGTTCTAGAGAGAATCGAGGAAGAGAAGGTTGAAAAAAGGAAAAGAGGCAGATAGAGAGAAGCTACCGGCCGAGGTTCGTGCGTGTGCGTACATGTGTTGATGTGTCGCTGGCGTCGTCGAGCCCTAGCAGGAGTGCTCCGTCGCCGCGTGTGCCGACGTCGTTGAGAATACGGGGATTCCGGAGACACGTTCGTCGGATCTACGTTTACGTCTAGTCGCTGCCTATCTCCGTGCACGTTGTCGTCGTTGTCACCGACGTCGTCGCCGTCGTCGTCGTCGTCGTCGCCGTGGACAAGTGGTGGTGAATCGTGCTAGTGGCGATAGTAGTGGTGGTGCGGACGATCGGGAAAGGTTTGATCGGCTTGGCCAGGACGAGAGGGAAGGAAGAAGAGAAGGAAACCACGAGGACGGCGACGAGACGTCGTCGCTCGTTCGCGGTGGCAAGGTAATATCGGCCCGACGACGATACCGTGCCGTCGAGCCCGCTGCTGTCTACGACGAACCTCGCCGCCGCTCGGCAATCGCTCGCCACCACCGCAAATCGCTCGTTCCCTCTCTCCCTTCCTCCCTCCCTCTCCTCCCTCCTCCTCCTTTTCCTCCTCCTCCTCGTCCTCTTCCTCCTCATTTTTCTCCTCTCTTCCTCCTCCATCCGTCGAGAATCCTGCCGTCCTGAGCTATGGCGTGCTGCCTGTCGGAAGAGGCGAGGGAGCAGAAACGAATTAATCAGGAGATCGAGCGGCAACTCCGAAAGGATAAACGAGATGCCAGGCGGGAACTTAAGCTGCTACTTTTGGGTGAGTTTAATTTTTCCTCTACGATACTTCATAATCTCTATCATTTTTGTCTTTACGTGTGGTCGGTAACCGTAAACCGTAAACCGTAGCTCGTAAACCGTTCTTATCCTGCGTATTTCGGTAATTCGTCTAGCGTTCCGTATTCGATGCGTTCTCTTTTGTACGATAACTACGCCGCGTCGTGCTGCGCCGCGACGTGCCGTGTCGTGCCGTGCCGTGCAGTGCCGTTCCGTTCCATTCCGGTCTGTTCTCTCTGTCGTGTTTCGACCCGTGGCTGCCGTACCGTCGATCGAATTATCGGGTGTGCCGTCTTTTTCTTTTCACCATCGATACGTTCGCGTTCACCGTGTTTCCTCGTTTCATTCACCGTTTCTCTGACAAATGTCATGCGGTTCTCTCGGCCGGATCGCCGTTTCTGTCCTGCCCAAGATCGACCACCGATCGGAGAGCACGAGTGTAGTTGACCCAGTCTAGCCGGCGTGCGCTTGACAGCTCTCGACCATAGTCGCTACACGATACTCTGGGGCTTTTCTGCCGGTCGACTATTGTACGCGGCTTTTCCGAAATTGTGACAAAATTTATTTCCTTTGAATTTGCTTTATTTAACGAGTTAAGGCGTTGATTGTCACATATATGTATTTTGCCTTGGGAGTGGCGATAGATTGAAATATACCGTAACATTTCATTTTTGCAAAATATCGTATTGTACCTGCGCAGTTTTTTCTGACAATGTTATCTACATTACTCACATTGTCGACAATTTTTTAGTTCATGAAATGTAATTTATTTTAGTCATTTTAAAAAGTTTAGTAAAACGTCGATGACCAATGATCACCGACCGTGGCAGTCAACGTGTTACCGATTAAAACAGGGGAAATAGTTCTTGCTCGCTGTCGATGTCGAACTTTCGTCGCGAGCCCTCTAGGTTATCTCGCGTTGCTTAACGTTGCTGCCATTGTATATACACGTACTTGCTTACGATCACGCACAGATTTCTCGAGCTCGGCGGCATGTAAAGAGACGCGAACGTTTTTAGAAAATTGCCAAGATATTAAAAGCTGTTTTATTATTATCGCTGCTTTGTGGGCTGCCGATTGAGCAAATCGATTTTCCCATACGAGAAATTATCGTGGATATGATTTTTATAACGTTCTCGTTGCACGCTGCGCCGCGCTGCTTTAATGAAATTATCAGATTAGCAGGAACGAAGTGGAAGTAGCAACATTTTTTTCTTTTTTTTTTTTTTTTTTTTTTTACCACGATGGAAATTAATTCGATGCGGTGTTTCGCCAGTTATCCCCGCTATCAGTAAACGAATTCTTCCGATAGGCAGAAGGCGAACCGATTCTAAAATTAGTACAGTTATCGAGAGGTTCGTGCTGATCTTACGTGTACTCCTATATCTTATTCATCTACGCGCTTGTATAGATTTTTCACTCCATGGTAATTTCAACCTTGTTTAATCTAATGTGTAGCTTGTAATGTAATTTGTATCTTATAAATCTATCTTCTATTTCTAAGTTACATACAGTGCGGCGAAAAAGATCTCCGATGATATCAATTTTTCGTTTTATATTCCGCAAACGATGTTCGAACAAATTTTAACTAATATTGGATATAAGATCGTGACAAATATTTTTGATACAGTGATACGATATTAGTTAAAATTCGTTAAAACATCGCTTTTTGAATATAATGCGAAAATTTATTTCGTAAACTGTATACGAAATTTGCATCGTAAGTAATAATTCTATTGTTCTTGTTTATCTCGATGCCCATGCAATCTGAGCATACTGAAATAGTACACTTACAGGAATCTTCACATCATTATACTATTTGTGAAAACAAGAAATGGAATTCGTAAAATGTTATCTAAATTAGATATGAGCATAGTTGAATATAGCTACTACTGAATCGTCTATATTCCAAGCTCTTCGCTTGTAAGTCACGAGCCACTTGTACGAGCAATACTTATAATTAGTTTGTATTGTATCAGACATATTTTTCAATGTGCATTACTTGTAATACAGTAGCGAGCATATAAATAGGGAAAGTTCTTATATCAAATGCAGTTCACTTACGATTAGCTTGTAATTTGAGACTCGACATAAAAATTTTGAGGCTGTTCTTTATTTCCAATGCTTCAAAATACATGTATTTTTAAATTCTATATTATAGGAAGAAATAGAAATAAAACCTTCTATAATATGAGTAGTTGGATTTACAATGTAATTGATTTATATGCTCGCCACTGTATATGATGTATTTATACGTACTTAACAGAACAAGACAAAAATGGATCAAAGAATACTCAACTTTTTTTTACATATCGATATTGTGCAACGATCTAATGATTAACATTCCAATACTCTTTTGTGCATTAGTTTGGTCGAAATGCATATGTTCTATGTGCATGGGTCCCATAGTACGGATAGGATGTTTATGTCCTATTTCGTTTCCTCTTCCTATTTTCTAAATCGATATAAAAATTTTTGAATATGTATATATTCCATACAAAACAAAATTTAAACAAATTCTACATTCATTGGGTGTATTTTTTAATACATACAACAAAACATTTTTTTTTAATTTTAAAAATAATTTAATAGTAAAAAATAGGTAAAGTGTAATACTTAACAGGTGCAATATTTTGTTTATTTAATATATTTGATATATTTTCGAATGACGAAGAATCGCAAATTGAGATGTACAAGATATTTCACATATTACACGGTAATACAATTTTAATTCAATTAATGCTGATAAATACTGATTTATTATTGAAATATTCTGTTCTTTATGAAGATTCTTGTGAATTTAAATGTATATATTTAACTTTGGAATTTCTAAATACATACTCTGATGCGCTACAGGGTTTTGCGAGATGAATAGTTTTATATTTCTTGCTACTAATGTATATTAGCGTATACATTTTTCGTGAATTAAGTCATTGGTTTATTTTACCTCAACTTTTAATCATTTTACTTAAGTTGGAAATGGTAGATATTTGTTTTCACGGTATAGCACGTGCAATCATTTTTATAACAATTCAATGTTACATATAAAAAAAAGTACAAGGTTTCCATATTTAGATTAGGTTGTCCGATATAAATTCTAGTAACTATTTTATTATATTTTTGATTATTTACTACACTGATACTGCAATACTATACTATACTAATAATTTTGAATTATTCACTACTTTGGAAATTGTAAAGAAGAATGAAGATAAACATAAAAGAATATATTCCGATAAAAATAACTACATAATATGGCTTTAAGGTTAACGTTTCTAAAAACATGTTATTTCCTCAAATATAGGGTAAACGCGAAAAATTAACATTTTTAAATAAGAGAATACTTTTGATATTACTGTTTTTGTAAAGAAAACGCTATATAAATAATGCATTGAGACTTTTATATAATATGTTGTTTATATCTAATAAGAAAGCTTTTGAAGCATCAAATATTTTACGAATGCATAAAATAATTAAACTACGCGATTAATTAAAAGCGTCGCAATTATCTTAATGATTTGATAGTTCATCATATTTTACTCATTGTATACTTCTACAAATAGAATCGATAATTAATTTTCCTCGCATAATTATTCGGACGACAATGTAGAAGCCGAACATCGAGGAATGTGCTATTTCTGTTACGAGATTTCGGATATCTCAGTGTGTTTCACAATCTTTTAAATATAAATGAAAACTAAGGGGGAAAAATTAGGAATGTCCACTGATAGCTCGACTTTGCGGTATACGTATACCGAATTTTATCGATAACGGCTGGAAATACACATTTTAATTACACAGCAGTATATAATAGGTCGATTAATAATAATTATAAAGTAGAAATGCCCACCAAAGATAATGTTAAAAATTTGGTGTGGTGTATTAAAAATAAAAATTTATCTAGATTAGAAAAGGACAGAATATCGTTGCTTCCTTCATTTTGTAATATTTCTTACTATTGTAAATTTAAATTACGTGAGATATACTAAGGCTATATACAGGTGAATGGGAAACGAAATACCTGAATATTAATAACGTGGGCGGATGTTTCTTATTATAATAATGAAAATCGATATTTGCTTGTCTCAGTGCTCTGCTCATAGTCAGTTTGAAAAAAATTAAAATAATGTAAACCAGTTATATGTTTGCTCATAATTTGTTTTATTACCTAATTTATCATAACCATGTGTTACAATAAATTATGATTTGATGAGTGAATAATATCGTTCACTCGCCGAAGGCAAGACAGTGAAATAATGCCACTAGAATTAAACAATATTAGCAAGGGAGATGGACAAAGAAATTTCAGAAATCAATAAAAGCGAAATTACAAAAATTACAAATCTTGTTTTATCAAGATATAAAAGAATGATATAGGATAATAAACACTTTATGGAAGTCTAGTACGCAAATTAAAAAGTCATAAAAAATTCCATGAATTTAAAAACTGGTAGTATTTATTATAAGGCTATGAATACTTCAATTTTTTCAAACATCATAAAATTGTAGGTTTTATATAGAAATGAGGAAAAAGTATTAAGGAAACCTCTTTTTATAATTCCTTTTTATAAGCAGCGCTAAAAAACAGAATTCAATATCAATTATATTCAATAACATAATTTTTCAAAAGGAAATTTTACAACGATTAAGTAACGTTGTCTCTTAATTGATTATAAATTCATCGAGCCTCGCTTTTTTGCCAATCGACTAAAGTAACCCTTGAAAATCGAAATGTTCCAATGTATGTATATCAATCAGATTTATGCCAACAGAAATGGGAAGATATTGCTACAAGGACGCGTACAATTTACTAATCATAGCTATAGTTTACAATAATATTATGCATCATATTATATTACACGATTATACCACCGTTCACTGATAAGAAATATCAACGGTTATATAAGTTTTTAAGACTCACTTAATCATTATTCATTTGCAGCACAGTTTCATCGTATCGATATCTACTTATCACTTCGTTGCAGTTTTCGGATGTGAAATTTACAAAGCCTGTATGTGTATGTACAGTAGCTCAGGAAAGTACAATTCGAACCTTCTTGAAAACTTTTAATGTATATACATACATGTCATATAGATCATTTTAAAATGTCATTAGTATTGCAACGAGACACGACTATCAGAAGTTATATTTATTGGAAACGTAGATACGCTTCGCAAAGATCACCAAAATATTCCAACAGTCTATTATTATTAATTATAACAATAAGCCACAATATATATTGAGACCATCTGTAGCATTATATGTTTAAGTTTATTTGCGCATATTAAAACTCTTCTCTAAACTAGAAGAATATATCTGCAATAAATGATTTTGTAACTTTTACGTATTTTCAGATGGCTTTCAAATTTTTCTATTACAATCATAATAGTCGTGTCTGATTACTAGCGATTTTAATACAAATTCATATTTTTGACAATATAATTGGAAAAGTTGAGTCTCGGTGGAAAATTGTTTTTGTTATCGAATATTATAAAAAGCGCTATACTTTGGACATCTTACATATCTTTTTGTATTATGTGCATTCTGTGTACTTTTGCACATTCGAATTTTCTATAGATGTCTAAAAATGTCGCAACGTCGAGAACTTTCGTATAATGCACACGATACGTTTATACAAATTTTCTATAGCAAATATTCCAATAATTTCCCGAAACACTGTATTTCTTTTATTCTTCCAACGATCTTCGGTGTTTGGTTAACGATTCAATTAATTCGAAAAACGTGGAATCATTCGAAGACTCGCATGGTTCCGTTACCGATCCACGGCATCAAATCATCCGGCGAATATTATCGACCGCGTAAAATTAGCCGGCACGCTCGAACTTTCTTCCCTTCGGCTGTTTAACATGACGCGTAATAGAATCGGTAATGCGATCCACGCCGGTCGGTTTCAAATCCCTTTGTCGCTCTATAACTTATCTCCGTGAAACTCACCTTGCTTACGATCTGAAAAGTGGCCGGTCGTCACCGCGCATTGTCTCACCGAGACTTTCATGCCTTTGTGACTTTGTGATTCACGCCAGGCCAGCGTGCATATTTACCTAGCTATTCCGCAAAATGAAACCCGAGCTGAACGTGCTCGAAGCGATTTTTTATCGAGTGTCAGCGCGTACGGGCGCCCCGCTGCTCTTTCAAGCGAGTCTTGTTCCGAAATCCAGTACCTACGGTCGCGTGTAGTCGCTGGCAAAGATATATCCGTGCTGCTCTTGCACAATTAAACTACTATTACCGGTGGAATTCTGCACGTTGCAAGTTGCAAGTTACCGGTGCTAATAAATTCTCCTCTGTAACAGTGATAAATTTGAATAAAGTAAAGCGAAATAAATGAACTTTACAAGTCGCTGTTTGATTATTTTATATATCATAATGTAACGTAGCTTGTAACTTGTCGATTCGTTGATGTTATTAGTTGGTAAAATTATTGTGCAACAGAAAGCAGGACGCCATTGCGCAACGAATTTTATTAATTTTTTTTACCTACTTTACGTTAATTTTCATTATCAACGTAATAATCGAGCCGTGACGAAAACAATCTTTGGCGGAAGCTATAGTGAAATCGATGTCGTAAGAAACGATTTATGCATTGATTTACTGACCAATGAAAATCGTTCGGTTTATAAATTTGCCCATGGAGAGTTAACTACTGTCTGTTGTTAGAATGAGTCTCGTCAAGTCGGCGATAGCTTTCCTGTTAAAGAGATTGTTACTTTATCAAGATATCGTAATCGTTACTTTCTTAGTGACTCATATATCGAAGTGATTCAATCTGATAATAACACAAGTAAAGAATATTTTAAGCATTCTATTGTTCCCCTCGTATTATTTAATAACGAACATTCGGTTTCTTTGTTTCTGCATCCATCCATGACGTACGTAATTTCATGATTTTGTCTGCAATTTTCTTCTGCAGCGGAATTATAAATAATAATTCCCATACCAATTACGCGATATAACAAATATTAAACATTTCGCATAAAAATAAATTTTATAATATAGCAGGGACTTCGATAAATATCTCAGGACTTTCTCACGTGTTTCGAGAATATAATAAAAGGTTTAACAATGGAAATATATAATACAGATTGCAGATCATTCTGCTTCCTCGGAAAAGGATAAAAATTGGCAAAAGTCAAGTCAAGCTTTTTTTTCCACGAACTTCTCAGTTGCGATCGAGCCAGAAGCAAAGTAGTCTTAAAACTGTGGACTGTGACTAAGATTTGTAGTCTAAGGTTCAAAGGGCGTAGAATCCTAAACATATCGACGATAAGGCTGTGTAACTTGAGATTATATCATTGTTATTATTGTTAGCGAGTATCGTGATATAGTTACATAATTTTGTAGAATTCTCGAATTGCAGTCGAAGCTCCTTAGTAAAGACATATTCCCTATTTTACGGACGTAAGTTCGAGTGCATTATGCGTCTGTTATCGAGGCAAATGCCATTCTAAGAAATGCCGGCTGTTATCGCCTCTTGGTTAATTCGTTTCTCAAATATAGAAAATTGAAGAGTGCTTGTAGAAAACACTGTAAGTAGCAAGAAATAAGTTTTTCAGCAGCAGAAGAAACCTTGTACATTGACGTAGTCGAAATTCATGAGAAAGAAAAGTGTATCTGTAGAAAAGGTCGTATGTGCCAGCTCCTAGTTGTAAGGAAAGCTCAATGTTCCATTCATTTAGACTGATATTTATTACTAATTTTTATATCATTTTATATTAGACAATAATGTTATGTACTATATTCTCTTTATATTATATCAGTATAATATTTATAACTAATATTTATTGACATTTATATTTTTGTATATAGAGGCGACGTTGTGTCACTATCTTCTGAATTTCATTTAAATTCCACGCTACAGTATTCTCGTTAGTACGTAGAATATTTTCCATCAGAATCAAAATTTTTCAGTTTTAGCACTCGCATAGTATTTCCTATCAGTTATGATGTTTTTTAATATTTTCTTATTTTCAAGAAACCTTGAAATCCAGCGAGATAGAAAGATTACAACGTGTAATTGTGTAAAATGTATGTAATTATATACGTTGTAATCTTTCTATCTCGCTGGGTTTCAAGGTTCCTTGAAAATAAGAAAATACTGAAAAAGACTATAATTGATAGAAAATATTACGAGTGTTAAAATTGAAAAATGTTGATTCTGATGGAAAATATTCTTTGTACTAACGAGGATACCGTAACGTGGAATTTAACTGCAATTCAAATGTATGTAATTACGTGTTATATCGTTTCCATTAAAAAGATCTCAATAATTTAATTAGAAAAATTTGATTAAAAGTTCCATTTTTCTTATTTTGATGACTCACTGCTAGCTGACATAACGTCGATCACTGGTCAGACATGGCGCGAATGCTCACTTCGTGGATGCGGTTCTAGGAATTGGTGGGGATGACTCCGCGTGATTCTGCGCCTACTAAGCGGGCTAAAAATGCATCTATTAAACGAGAAATACCGTATCTTGTTTGTAGTAGTTCTAATAATTTCGACTGAAATAGATACGTAGAGTTGCAGATTTTATAAGAAAAAGTGTGGCGAAACTGATGAGTCAGGAAATACATTTTTACATTACGAAGGAACACGATTCATAGAAAATAAATGATTTCATTACCAATAACGCATAGTGATCATTTTCGTCGAGACAAAGATTTATACAAGTTTTTAATAGGATATTTTTGCTACAATTTTTATTTCTTCGAAATAGAATTTTTTAATTCTTCCATATTGTTAGGTTATGTATCACATTCGCATAATTTCTTTAACATTTTAACACTTTAAAGAAAATCTTTGACACGTTTCGCAACATACACACTGCGCATTTGCTTAATCATTGTCATGACACACATGTAAAATTGTTTCAAGCCGTTTGATAGGCGCGCTTGCCTCATTGTTTTTACTATTCGCTCGACTATCGATAAACTCAATATCTTTTTTGTCGACATAACCTCTACGCGTATGACTTCCCTGTATTATTAATTTTTATTTCCTCAAACTTAGAGTTGAAGCTTTTCCAAAATAACTGATTTTTTAAGTGGTCATTTAAATGCTCTGTTTCTCTTCTAATTTCATATCAAACGTTCTACATTTTCTACACCTGCATTACATTCAAACATCGTTGCAATTTTGCGTTGAGAAGGTATTTACTAGAAAAATTAGATCTGTATCATTTTCGAAACAGCACGTTCTTCTTCGACGCGATCTTTCGGTCATTTCCTACTAAAATGGTAGAATATTAGAATAGTAGGGAAATAGCAATAATCCGCAATCTTTGAGAGGCCAACGACTTATTCTGCAAGAAATGATTCGAACGTAATGCTGACCAGACTCGTAGTTGAACATTCTCTCGAATCAAGAATTCTCAATTATCTCGGATTATCTCAGTTGTTTGGGTGTCTACCGGTAGCCGGGTAATTTTCGTCTACCTGGATATTCCAGCGGGTACTCGAGTACCTGTGTGCCTCGTAAATCAACAGTTGTAGTCTGAGTAACGCAGTTCTTTTATATTCAGATTTTCTTTTACGTTTTTCAATTTTAGATCAACTGCACGCTTATTTCAGCTCTTGGTCTATTTGCCTTGCCTTTTATCCTTTATCGTAGCGAGTAATTCATACGTCATAATAGAGCGTGGATGTTTAGGCAAACACATAATTTTATAAACGTAATTAAGAAAAATGAAACTTAAATAAAGATTTATTTCGTCTGGTAATACTAAACATTAGGAAAAGTGTTTCACTTTGAATATTTTATATACTGTTTGCATATTATTGCGCATTTAAATTTCTTGTAAATGCATAAACGTTTGCTGTCTGGCCATAAACTATAGTCGTGACAGTAGCATGGTCGTCTGTTAAGAAAGAAAGCAAATGGAATGAAACATTTTTATTTGTCGTGACAATTTTTAGAACGTTTGACCCATCAGCAAATCATATCGTACACTGCCTATTCGTATTTTCAGCTATTTAATAAATAAATAATGACAAATAATCTGGTCAGATATCGATATCAGTTAAGTCACAAGGAAATAATTATGCTAAAAAGCATAAAAAATGTAGGATATTATCTTCTCACTCGGAAGTTGGTCTTTGAGAAAATCAATTTTCAGATATACTTAAATATATACAGTTGGTAAAATGAAATATTATCGTAGTAATTTTTTTTTCGTGTTTTCTTGAATCAAGTGGGTATAGACATCGTATACAAAAACAATATGCGTTATAGCGTCGCTTGACGAACTGTATGTTAGGTATGTGCATATGTTTGTGATGTAGCAATTATTCAAAGTTGAATTCTTCCAAGACTTTGCTTTGCACGAAAAAAATATTATTTCGCATTTTCATCTATTTTTGCATAAGAAATTATTTCGTACCTATTTATACAATATTGGAAGCACAAACAAAATAAATTTCATCAACAGTGAGCTATTATGGTTAATCGTTCGACTACCGGATTTTATTCTAATTTCTTTATTTTTCCATTTTTCTCAAGTACCAACAATATGCGCAATTTTTCACATGCTTTTATAAAAAGAAATGAATGCAGTAAATTATGAGATGAACGAAAAGAAATGTATCTAACTGATTATGAATTTTATCTTCTCTAGATTACAGGTTGTTTGTACATTTAGAGGAAGTTTAAGACTGCAAAAATGTACAGGATACGCAAATATATAAAATATCCAAAGCGTGCCACTCGTTATAATATTTAGCGAGTAAAACAAGTCTCTGCTTGGCTTCTACCTTTTCCGTTGCGTTCATAAAAATTTCAATTCGTACGAACGTCCGCAGTCCAGGCACTGATAAATTATTAAAGCGCAATCGGGCATCAGCAGCCCTTTTTTTTAAGGGACCAACAACTTTTCCACTACTCGAGGATTCGGCTTTATTTTCTCTTCCTCTGACCCGTGTTATTCCCTCGATTTGTCGCTCGCGTTTTCTCTGCAAAATCGCATTTGCTCTCGCGTTCTCGAGGCTCGTTTTTAGCAAAACAAAATAAATGCCAAAGCTTCGTTTATCTCACTGGTATCAGGTTCGCCAAGGTGCACGCGTTCGTCGCGATATTATTACTCATTCGTAAAAGATATCCTGCGAACAGTGTACCGATTGCCTCATCGCGAGAATAGCCGACTCTTGCTTATTCCGTTGCCACGTGTGTGACTAGGGTTTTATCTAGTTCCACGTTGCCTGTGGAAATTCCGAAACGTGAAATTCCGCGATAGTGACCTGGAAAATGACTATCACGGTTCCATGATAAAGTTACGGGTTGTTCAGGGCTCAGTTATCGACAGGGGATTCCCTTGCAACTTGGTTTCGAATTTGAAGAGCACGCAGTACTCGTTAAAATACGCAAAGTGTCGCGATGATGAACGCGAGATGAAATGTAATTAGCAGGTGCGCATGTTCCTGCAATTTTATATTTTTATGATATATAAACATTTTGCTCCTGTTTCGCGCTAAATACGATGCGCGCTTCAGAATTTAACATTTTACACATATTTACTGTCGCTCTTATATTCGTTATTTTATATATATTTATTGTTACTTTTATATGTACTATTTTATATATGTTTGTATATCGTTTGCGCTCCATACGTACGTCTGTATACGTATTTTGAAATTTGCTACGAATGCATGGACATCGGCAATCTAGCAATTAGCTGCGAATAATAAATGGGCTTCCGTGAACGAAGTATCAATCGAGTTACTTAAGAACGTTATATGATGAGAAAAGAAGAATTGAGTGGCTCACGACAAAAACGACTAGACAATAAGCTGGATTCATAATATAGACGATTTATATCTTCACTTAGGTATTGTCTGATGGAAATTAACCGGTTGTATAATAACTTTTATCACGAGGTCCACAACTTTGATCATTGTTCTCCTATCAACATATCATGGATCTAAAATCAGTTTTAATATCACATTTATTTGAACAATTGGTTTTATTATAATACTTACAATTGCGGGATTAACAGGAGTTATATTATCTAATTCATCAATTAATATTATTTTACATGATACATGTTATGTAGTAAGACATAAATATGTAGGATCTGAAATCAATTTTAATATTACATTTATTTGATCAATTGGTTTTATTTTAATATTTACAATTGGAGGATTAACAGGAGTTATATTATCTAATTCATTAATTGATATTATTTTACATGATATATATTATGTAGTAGGATATAAATATGTAGGATCTAAAATTTTTATTTTAATATATACAATTGGAGGATTAACAGGAGTTATATTATCTAATTCATTAATTATATTATTTTACATGATACATATTATGTAGTAGGACATTTTCACTATGTTTTATCATTAGGAGTAGTATTTGCAATCATTACAAGATTAATTCATTGGTATCCTTTAATTACTAATTAATTGTAATTATTAATTAATTGTTTAATCAATTGTAATTGTACACATAATTTCAAGAATTGTGTACTTTATCAAATATTTTGCTTAAAAACGTTGAAATGCAAAGATACCAGAGTAGGAGCAGTCTTTTGCTCTGCTGGGCAAAGACAAACATGGACAATTCATCCGTGAAGTATTTTTTATTTGGGGTTAGGTCTTTTTTTAAAACTGTTTCTTGCGAATCGAAAATACCAACCGATTTCGATCTTTGAAGATTCGATACACGTTGCAATTTTTCTTAGTCGCCGATGCATGGCACTCAACACATTACCGGTTATCTGCGATTTGCAGAAGCTTCTTTGTGCAGTGAAATAGTTGGAGACGCCTCATAATTCCGAAGCTAATGATTAGGTTACGGATATTTATGCAAATTTATATTTCCGCAAGAATAATGAAAAGAACAGGACTTAGATAGCGACTTGTTTCACCTGTTAAATACCCCAACAAATACTCTGTACTTTGGTATTTTATATATTTTTACGTATTACATGCATTCCATACGCTTTTGCCTTCACAAAAGCATAAAGATCCACAGTTTATTGATGACATTTTCCGTATTTTTTTTACATTCTCGTCCCTATTGGATATTTTATTCACGCGTTTCGTACACGGTATGCTTTTGCATCTTCACATTCCGCATAGAAGCATAAAAATCAGCAGTCTCCTAATAATATTTCAACCGCCTCTCTTATTAAACTCTTTTTCACGAGGTTCGGCCTCGACTTTCTTAAACAGTCTGCGTGCATTTACGTTTACTTTGAAACCTGCATCTCGTGTATTTGTCGCGTAAGGTTTGCTTTCTGTTTTTCAATAGAAACACAGGTATTGCGCGATCTTGAGCAAACGCGATCTCGTGTTTAGAGCAAAGAGAGGAGACAGAACGTTGCCCAAAGTATCGAAGGATGGTGCTATCTGTCGCAAAGGAAAGTCAGAATGCCACGGTTTCGCTGTGATAATCGGACGTTGCTTTAATTGAATCGTCAGTCTAGTAACGAAGAACGAGGCTTTGGTGAAATTCGAGGGATTCATCGATTGGTTTAGCTGGTTACCGTTAGTCATGTTTCCTGACGACACGCGCGGCACACGCGACCACTTTCCCGTGTCGATGAACCGCCAGATCTCTGAAATACAGCGCTATAAACACGCTGAATATTTCGAAACCGTAGGAGAAAATCACGATAAATCACGATAAATCACGTGTCCACTTTTCTACTCTGACAACAGATTACGAGAAAACTATGAGCGACGAGTTTCAGATGTAAATGCGAATAGGCTGTTTCAAGCAGTTGAGGTCGTCAGGTCCCATGAATACAGGCGAAGAGGATTTAATCATCAAACATTATTAATAGATCGTGGATTTTTATATCTTCACGCGGAATGTAAAGATGCAAAAGCATGCAATGTCGAAGTCCCAGTTGAAGTTCGTTTACGAATTTTCGAACTCGATTTTTTTCGAAAACTTTCGATAATTTTCGTCACGGAATCTTCTTCGCTCTGCTTGAGGCGATTTCTTTTATTATTATCGTAATATGCGCACGTGCAATCTATCGTACAGCGATAATCGGCGCAGACGACTTGAAATGCAAGAGAAGAAAACGAGCAATGTCTATTTTTCGTGATTTTCTACTTTGCGACTCGGTTTGTTTGCGGAAACTGGAATTACAGAAGCATCAAGTCACGACGATCGCGACGATCGAAGCGTCTCCGGAGGATGAAGATTCGATGCACAGATCGAAAACAATGTCCATTCCGTACTACAACACGCACAGGTAGAAATAATTAATATTTTATTAAACATTCTTACGACGTGCAAGTATAAATTTGGTTTTATTCATTTCATTGTTGCATGATGAAAAGATGGCAATTTAATTTTCTGAATAAAACTACTTCGTGACATTCCTCGTTTTTTTCTATCTTCTCTTCGCGCGTATAAATTTAGACTCGCGTTCTTCTTATACGTATTTGATTACGAAATCTGTTGCTGAGCTGTGACAACGTTCCTTTTGCGAAATATTAGAACTGCACGATAATCGCGTGCTAGACGATATCAGCTACGTTTAAGGTAAAAGCTGAATCTTAAAAATAAAAGCGCTGCCTCGGCGATTCGGTTTCGTTTATCGATCGCGGCGCCGACTCGCGTTCGTATTTGCCGCGTGTTTCGTGCGGCCTGCACTTTCGCACGTAGAACTGGCCGATGCGTGTTCGATTACTTAACGCGTCGTACAAATATTGTGGAAGACGCGGAATTTGTCATTACGCAATCGCTAAATAATTCTTAATGGCTCGTTAACGACACGTTCGTTTCTCTTCGTATCGATCGTCAGGCTTCTAACGAACTGTTTCGTAATTTCGACAATGAGCGAGGGAACGGTGGAAACTACGCGATTAAAACGATTTTGAAAAGAAAGCTGATAGAAATGCGTGAACTTGGAAACGCACTTATCGATCAAAGTTCAAATTTAAAGTTAAGATATCTTTTATTTCATTTTGTAAGTCACATCCTCTGTTTGTTTACAGAGGAGTAATCGTAAGATTCAGCACGTTTCCATGCTGCTAAAATTGTCTTCCCATTTGCTTTTCAACCTCTTCGTTTCAACTTCATTTCAAAAATCATCTTGCCAATGCTTTTCAAAATATTGCGCGCCGTAGTGTTCGATTATAGTCTTCTCAATAATTTGATACTTTGCTTTTCTTACTTTCTGTCAAATGGTTTTAAGAGACTCAGCTGCATCTCCGAGGCACGTCACATTCAAACATTCCCTGTTAGTCATAAAGCGAAGATAGAATAAAAAGATCAGCACGCGCGTACGTTTGAGTTGAAAATATTAAACGTTCTAAACGGTGTACTATATTTCATTAGATAGCGAAAGAGTTAATGAAACGCTTCTTGGGATCGTATCGAGTAATTCAAGAATCATTTACTTGATCGAGTCGTTTTAATACTTTAAAAGCTTCGATATACTGTATGAATTACATGTGTGCATAGCGAAATGTTATTTCGTGATTTATATTCCTTTTATAAATCTAGCGCACTTTATTTTTAGTACGGCGTCAAAACTATCCAGAAACGTATGCTTTTAATTCACTTTGATGTTTCGTAGTAATGTAATTTCTCGAAATGCATGGAATTAATTTATTTCGTTCAATTTATTCGAATTCCTGGTTGATCTTGTAGTAATTTCTTTTTCTCTTTTTTTTTTTTTTTTTTTTCTTTGATATCATTGCTGAAGCGGAAGACCATGCGAAATATAACAAAACACGATTACGTGTTAAAATTCTTCGACACGTTGTGCGTGATTCGCGCGATAAGAATAGATGGATTGCTAATTATTGCTATTATTAAGATGCAATTTTATCTCTTACATGTAACATTTTAATAGCGTTTGTCGCAGTACATATATTGGAAAATCTGTTGATAGTCGATGCCAAGAAATACAAAATTTCTCAACTCCGCTAGCAGGAAAATATTTTAGTTTCGGTAATGTAGCTGATCGTTTCTGAAGGCTCGCGAGAATTCCTGCAGGAGGGTGCAACGCGAAAAAGATAGTTGCAACATAAATCACAGTCAGCATAGTATACACTTTTATCGTACAATTTCGCCTGTTTCATCCACCGTATAGAAGCTGATGCTCGTGAAGCTGATGAAAACTGACGATGATGTCAATCCTAAATTTTACGATCAATTGTAGGATAAAAAACAAACGAAAAAAGCTAATTTTCCACTCATGCACGTCCATCCTACACGTACAAACGGCAAAGATAATAAATTAAAAATTGTTCAATCGCGTTCAAAGCTATTAGATCATCCCGTATATCGGGATAAGCAATATCGTATTTATATAAGTCTTTCTAAAAGGCAACAATTTTATCATATTTGTTGACGAACAAATACATTATCTCTTATTTTCTGTAACTTTGACGCGCTCTCTTTCGGTATTTTTCCAATTGGCCTGTTAAAAAGTTGTCCAGATACTCGGAAGAAAATTGTCAAATTATTTGTTTATTCGAAACATCGAGGTTCCCTCGTAGGTCGAGTTTCAACAGCATTCTGAGAACTTAGTCATCCTAAAACCCAACAATTTTATCATCTACCTGTGAATAATATTGGGTTGGCAACTAAGTGGTTGCGGATTTTGTCATTGGATGGTATTGACAAAATCCGCAATCACTTAGTTGCCAACGCAATATATTATCCTTTGCTTTCTGCAACGGCGATTTACATTTTTGAAATTTTTGCGGATCTTCTCTCGAGAAATTGTTCAGATATCCAAAAGAAAATTGCAGAATGCTTTTCGCTTAAATTTTGACAGAATTGTGAAAATTAGTGGCTGCCAGGTCCGTAAGATGAAGCGGCTGATTCTAATTTATTCGTCCAATTCTGTTTTTGACCTGTGGTGATCGTATCTTCTGTATCGTTGCTATCCGTGATCCTTCCAACAGCTAATTATAAAATTCAGTTAACGTCCGATTCCATCTTAGACATACTGGAAACGCGAAATAAAAAAATGTAGCAAACGACCCGTTATTTGTTTAGACAGCACGCTCGGCTCGCTATTCGTTTCAAACAAATAGGCCGGGCAATTTCGAGGCAAATTAGCGTGCTACGCTAAACGGTTTCCGTAAACAAGGCATATTACTTACTAGATCGGAATTTCGGTCGGTTTTTCTTGCGATCGTTTGTATTTCTAGTCTCACAGGGTTTGGAGTAAGTGCAGAAATAAGTTTCAAGCATTAACTCGGACTCTGTTCTTCCGGCCACGAGGACGTGAGTAGCATATGGAGTACAGAATAATTTTCTCGGTCACAGTCTCTCATAACTCTATTCATTGTGCACCGATTAAGTTCTTAACCTTCGGCGGACCGGTATTACCATAATAGTGTCGCCGTACGAGGATTCCTCGCGTGCACATTATACACTCGGTTGTGCCAGTTTGTCGATTTATGGCGAACTCGGTGTCACGCCGTGTCTTCTCTGCTTGTATCTTGTCAATATCCAATGCGTTCGTTGTAAGACGTTGCGAGCATCTTCTTTATTTTCTCAATGATATTAATCTGCATAGTCAATTGCCATATCGTAAGCTACTTGCTTCTAACGTACACTCTGTCGTATTAATTTAAGTTTCGGTTAATTGTACTTCTTCGTTCTCCCAAAGATATCAATTCGTGTCGCCAATTACGATCCTTTATACTTCTAACGTGCACTGTGTCGTATTAATTTTAGTTCTAATTCTATGCTATTTATATATAATTAAGCTACTTCTGATATACGCTGTATCATGCTAATCTGTGTTTAAATTAATCGTACTGTGTCGTACAATTGCACTGTATATGATATATGTGCTCACTTTTCAACTTGCCTGAATGTATTTTACACGTCAGGTTTTTTATATTCTTGTTAGGCTATTTTGTAGATCGCGGTTGCTAATGACTATGCAAATTGGTAGACGCGGTCCTAGATGAAATAAATGAATAATAATAAATTCATTTGGGACAAAGCAAACAAGTAGGAAAATGCGCGATCTTCACCATTGATCGATCAGAAACGAGTAATATAATAAAAATATCTATTTGATTCGACTGGATAGTTGGAAAGTGGATTCGGTTTCTATGTTTTCCAATTCACTCATTTCCATACCTCCATCATTCCTTTGTTTTTAATGTAGTATGGGTCACACCTAAATGCTCACACCTACCTACATTTCTATTTCCGATGTTCACGCTAAATCTATTCTTAAACATATGTAGTAGCGGACAAAGGAAAGTTTATAAAATAAGAAATATAAAAGGACAGCATAATAATAGTTAGCAATATAGTAAATTGGAACTGTTAGTAGAAAATTTGCCGAGATTACAGCGCATCGATTTTAAGCATTTCTTTTATCCGCCACTGTATATCTTTTTAACATAAGCGCGTTTATGCAACATCATTTATCTAAATTTCGCTTGTTAATTCGAGCCATATATTTTTATGCTTTTATTTTCTGTGATTCTTAGCTTATTATCGCACCGAGCGAATAATATTTCGCCGTATAATTTATACGCTTTGGATAAGCTTCGTTTTTATCGCTTCTTAGCGGTATCGATTCGATGGAATTGCGCTTTCGGATCAATTACCGGTGTAAATTATCATGCTGAATGAGAGAGTATTGGAAAAATTTGAAGCAAAAGCTTGACACGATGAGAAGTCGATCAAGTACCTGGTGAAAGTGGTCGATGAGACGACTTGGCGATTAGGAAGATCGTCGAATTACGAAAATTAAGTGACGTATCTTCTCCCTCTAAATTTCAATTATTTTCGATTATCTCGGCATTTTAGCGATATTCAAATAAAACGCTTTTCCACTTGACGAACATTCTTCCACAACGTGGATATGTATTTTTATAGAAATATTTCTTTTCGTCAAAAAAGTTGACGCGATGTTCCACGTTAAACGATTAAACGTTGAACATTCGGCGGTGCTTTTTTTATTTCCTTGTCGTTTGTCCATTTTATCAATCGTGAGATATCTTTTCCTGGAATACGTAATAATTAGAACGAACGTCTCCGATCTAGAGAATATATCGTGTTATGTAACGTTCAATCGCCTTAACTTCAACATGATAAAATGGAGAAATAGCTTGGATGATTTCTAAATGTTGATGCTTTCTAAAAATATATTACGAGCGTTAATTCTAGATTCTTTATTTGCCACGTCCTCGTATTTGTTACTACGTTGAATTTCTCTTTTCAATCGAGATACGTTTAATACGGTTCGACTGTTAAATAAAATAACATTATTAATAACTACAGCGCGAGTTTCTATGCATTTAGGGCATCGAAATGGAAAATTATTAGAACGCAGGTGATACGGAAAAATATGTAAAATATTCGACATTTTGTGTTCTCTGTAATACAAAAAGATAAAACAATTTTCTACTTTTTTTTATCTTTAGTCATTTAGTCTCAAGAATATGATTCTGCATAGAAAAATTTCGCGGTCTAAAAATAACTCGTTTAACGAGCATTGATAATTCTAAAATATAACAAAATAGATATAAGAAAGATACGATAAAATTAAAAATTTTCGATATTTTTTCTGAAAATAATCTAATCGAGGAGCCTAATATTTGTATCGAATGCTTTAAAAAAACACGCCTAATCGTTCGATTTGTAATCGCGTAACCCTTCAGCTTCCTCGTAGGTGTAGAAAAAATAATTTCTCGTCGGACGATAATTAAAAGTCAGATATTATTAGCATGCTTATACACGCAGGTCCGGAAGTAGTGACATTACAGATTGCGGACGCTTCCGTGCCACTTATATGAACATATTGCTGTATCTAATGCGTGACCTTCGCCATAAAGTAGAATATGGTAAAGTTTGCGCTTGGCGATTGTTATGCGCGAGTGTAAATTATCGAACAAGGAATTTATTTGAAACTCAACGAACAGAAATCCAAGTTTCTGACGATGACCGATCGGATTTCGTTCGGTAATCGAATTTACAAATTCACCGGTTAACAATTGTCAGCCGAAGGTCGTCGGTAAAAATGCCCTATGCTCTCATCCGATAGAAATTTTAATATAATTTTAATATAAATCGTTTTTTTTTTTCATGAGAATTTAATGGAAAAACGAAAGGTCGCTGTTTCCGGATTTTCTTTATACGAACGAAGTATCTGGTCGATATTCGTGGAGGAAGTGTTTTGAGAAAACGATCCGTAAGACAAAACGGTGAACTGAATCAATTGCTTTGGAAGCTTTAGTTTTACCTTTCTCGCAGTAGCTACCTTCGAATTAAGAGTTGCTCGAATCGATTAAAGAACTTTGTTCCCATTTGTATGCAGGAGATTCAACTGTTCCATTAGAAAATACATTCAGCAATAATAAATTTCCTACAGATTATAGACCTGTGCCATTCTGCTTCGTTAAAATGGTCCCATTTAGCATCTTTTCGTTCGTCAAGATATATATGCAAATACCTCAAATCAACAACGTTTTTACCTGTTGGCTAAATTTATAACAGACTATTGAGAGATATTGGGTTGGCAAATAAATGATTGCGGATTTTGTCATTAGGTGGTATTGACAAAATCCGCAACCACTTAGTTGCCAAGCCAATAATTAGGTATTTTAAATGGAACTGTGTAAAGCGAGGAAATAACAAAATCTGAGTATTTTTGGACGTTTCGAAATGCTAAATAGATACGACATTGTTACTTGAGTCAACGAGCAGAAAATTATTAAACGTTTGATATCCTTTTTGATATTCCCTTCACCGTTGATTTATCTCTGAAATGAACAATTACGGAATACGATCATGGTTATCGTGGCGATTGTAGTTGACCATGGGGAAATTTCTAATGACTAATTTGCACGGAGTAGCTTTCGTTGCGAAGAATAAAGCGATTTGAAAGAAAAGGTGGAAATAAAAATAGTTGTGATTGATGTTATCTAGGTTGGTGACGCGTACATAACAAAAGATAGTAATCAACGCTTACGGTAGCGAAAGTGTTAAATAATAGGAAACGACCACTCGTACATCGGTACGTGTACCGATACCCAGTTCTCGTCGTGTAAGCAATAAATTCTCTGTGTCTCTTATCTATCTTTTTCAGCTGAACTACCATTATTATCGTGTGTTGCTACACGTCCAGACACCTGCCTCTTGTTCCTACACCAATTTTATGTATATCTGTTAGTCTCTGGCTCAATCATATACACAATTTTCAACTGATATACACAAAAGTAAAATATAAATATCGCATTCAATCTTTTAATTCGAATTTGTATCGCTGTTGAGGAAACGTTGGGTATTCTGACATTAGAAAGTCATGAAGTTTGGAAGGATTGCGTAGATTAAAAGAAATCCTGCTTGTCTCCTTCTTTTGTTTAATTATTCAGGATAACAGATTACGTGGAATTAAATCATAATATATCGGTATCGATTAGAATAATGTTATCGTAAACAATTTAGAACTGTTCAGCTTTGTTAATTTCCAGTTATGTTTTTCTAATCCAAAATCAAATTCCAATGGAATTTATAACTCACACTATTCATCTGTGATGCGATTAAAACGTCCACGTATGTTATAAACCATATGTTAATTTGTGATTATTGAATTATTTTTTTTAATCAATTTTTATTAATTATTAACCTTATTCGAAATGCTTGGAACTGCTCGTACGAAACACATTTATAAATAAATATTTCGTGCAACGATATTTCGAGAAAATACCATCTCGAGATGTAAGTCTGTTTTATCCGCGATTCTGGCAAATGTAACTTTCAAGTACTTTATCATGTAAAGTTTGAGGTATGAAAAAATTGCACGAGGCTATAAAATTACTTAAATAGCGGAAAGCTAGACACGAGTATTAGTAGGACGAGTTGAAGGTCTACTAGAGAGTAGAGCCTGTTGGATGTTGGAACGTAGGAATGAGAAAAGAATGTCAATGCGAAAAAGTTATGTCCCTTTCGGTTTGCTTCTCTTTTCTTTTTCCTTTTTTTTTTTTTTTTTTGCGCGCGAGATTTTCTCCCATTGAAACACGCTAATTTGTATTCGCGTCCGCTGCTCTTTTATACAATTTCGCTTTTACTATTTGCTCCCGTTTGTCTGCGCATTTCCAGAACATCGAATCATCACTTAAAAAAGAATACAAGTTTTACTAGTGTATTATGGTTGCAGAGGGTTAAATCCGTCCTCGAGTGTTTTGGAAACACGAAAAACTCTCAGTACGCGATCATGTCGTGTAAATTATCAAGGGAATAAAAATTCCGTTTATTTTGTTTATTAAGTGGAAAAAAGAGGAAGAGAGAAAGGAAAAGAAATGGAGATCACACTCACCGATGGTAATTGCAGGGAAAATAGATGGTAAATAAATAAGTTAATAAACGAGAGGAAAAGATTTAGCGTACGGGTGTAAGGCATCGCGCTATTTTCGAATACGTAAGGTTTGCCGATCGGCCACGAATTCTTCTACTTCTTCTTTCGTCCATCTTAATCTTTTTCTTCTTTCGACGAAATTAATTTTAGCACGGCTGTGTAGCTGCTACAGCAACGGGGGCACCGGAAACGTGTCGAACTATTTGAAATTTGTTCGGTGATGACCGCATCCTACTTTTCTACATTTCTTTTCCCTCCGCACTGGATACGACTGTTATTCATGAATGAACTTTTATCTAACGTTGTTTAAACATTCTATTAATGTTGACTGAAGGGAACGCACTAGTTTCAATTTAACGGCTAGTTTTCCGTTCGAGTCGAGTTTCTTCGAAACATCTGAAATACGAGCAAATTCTTGTAATAATATAATAGATGAAATAATACGAATAAAATAGTAGAATTTAGTTTTCTGATCTTTCTTTTAGTTTTCTCAATTTGAGGATTAGTTTCTCCTTCAAATTGAATATTTTTGAGATAAAATGTGAAATACAAGAAGATTCTTTTTATGTAATAATGTAATACTAAAAATTATTGAAATTTCGTTTATTAATCTTTGTTAGTTTCTGTAATTTAATAGACAGTTTTCTGTCAGGTGGAATTTCTTTGAAATAGAATCTGAAATACCAACAAATTCTTGTAATAGTATAATAGATGAAATAATACGAATCAAATAGTGGAATTTAGTTTTCTGATCTTTCCTTTAGTTTTCTCAATTTGAGGATTAGTTTCTCCTTCAAATTGAATATCTTTGAGATAAAATGTGAAATACAAGAAGATTCTTCTTATGTAATAATGTAATACTACAAACTATTGAAATTTCGTTTATTAATCTTTGTTAGTTTCTGTAATTTAATAGACAGTTTTCTGTCAGGTGGAATTTCTTTGAAATAGAATCTGAAATACCAACAAATTCTTGTAATATTATAATAGATGAAATAATACGAATCAAATAGTGGAATTTAGTTTTCTGATCTTTCCTTTAGTTTTCTCAATTTGAGGATTAGTTTCTCCTTCAAATTGAATATCTTTGAGATAAAATGTGAAATACAAGAAGATTCTTCTTATGTAATAATGTAATACTACAAACTATTGAAATTTCGTTTATTAATCTTTGTTAGTTTCTGTAATTTAATAGATAGTTTTCTGTCAGGTGGAATTTCTTTGAAATAGAATCTGAAATACCAGCAAATTCTTGTAATAGTATAATAGATGAAATAATACGAATCAAATAGTGGAATTTAGTTTTCTGATCTTTCCTTTAGTTTTCTCAATTTGAGGATTAGTTTCTCCTTCAAATTCAATATCTTTGAGATAAAATGTGAAATACAAGAAGATTCTTCTTATGTAATAATGTAATACTACAAACTATTGAAATTTTGTTTATTAATCTTTGTTAGTTTCTGTAATTTAATAGATAGTTTTCTGTCAGGTGGAATTTCTTTGAAATAGAATTTGAAATACCAGCAAATTCTTGTAATAGTATAATAGATGAAATAATACGAATCAAATAGTGGAATTTAGTTTTCTGATCTTTCCTTTAGTTTTCTCAATTTGAGGATTAGTTTCTCCTTCAAATTGAATATCTTTGAGATAAAATGTGAAATACAAGAAGATTCTTCTTATGTAATAATGTAATACTACAAACTATTGAAATTTCGTTTATTAATCTTTGTTAGTTTCTGTAATTTAATAGATAGTTTTCTGTCAGGTGGAATTTCTTTGAAATAGAATCTGAAATACCAGCAAATTCTTGTAATAGTATAATAGATGAAATAATACGAATCAAATAGTGGAATTTAGTTTTCTGATCTTTCTTTTAGTTTTCTCAATTTGAGGATTAGTTTCTCCTTCAAATTGAATATCTTTGAGATAAAATGTGAAATACAAGAAGATTCTTCTTATGTAATAATGTAATACTACAAACTATTGAAATTTCGTTTATTAATCTTTGTTAGTTTCTGTAATTTAATAGATAGTTTTCTGTCAGGTGGAATTTCTTTGAAATAAAATCTGAAATACCAGCAAATTCTTCTTGTAATAATAAAATACAGCAAACCAATGAAATTTGGTTTATTAATTTTGTATAGTTTCTCTGATTTAGCGACTGGTTTTCCTTTCAAGTAGAACTTTTTTCCAATAAGATCCGAAATAAAAGCTGATTCATCTTGTAATGGTATAACACACCAAACTCTAGTCTGAAATTTAGTTTATTAATTTGTTATAATTTCCATTTTCTTCTCATTTTCAATTCATAATTTTTAATGTATCAGTTTTATAATTTAACGACTAGATCTCCGCCCAAGTTCAATGTTCACGAAATAAAATCCAATTCATTTTGTAGTAGTATAATATTCCTGCCAAATTACAAAAGCTTTATTCATCAATTTATTATGGACAGATGCTTCTGGACTCCGTAACGAGAATATTCAAGTTTTGCAAGTTTCCACAAAGCTTCAATTTGTTGTGGATTAGAAAAATGTTCCCATTAGAGAAATATGTTTGTGTTTTCTAATTGACAATGAGAAATGTATAAAATATTTTAGCAAAGCAATGCTAGTTCCATTTATTTTTCAGAACACGTTACAACATTTTATCGTTACTTTCCAACGTATTCGTGTTAATGTTATCTGGAAAAGTGTTTTTTTACAAACTGAAATAGTTTGCAATTACTCTTTGTATAACGTCAATAATATTGTTACTTATTTTTAATCGATGCCCATTTAATTTGACCCCGAGCAATGAGCGTATCCAATATATCTGTCTATCTAAAAATAATTTTTACGTTTTACGACTTCTTTATGAATTAAAGTCTACCGTTTTGCTTTACACAAGTGTCGAAAAGGCACATTTCCACGATATTTAAATCGATTTCCAAAACACACGCACGACGAGACAAGAGGAGTGCTCTTTCTATCGTTTAAAGGTCTGGTCGAATTATATGGAAAAATCTACCTACATAAACTCTAATTTAATCGTCATACTTTTTTTTAAAATGCAAATCTAACTTCCATTTGACTATATTTTCAAACCGAAGAAATTCGGATGTTAAAATAATTTATAAAATAGAGAAGCATGCAGAAGCAGTTGAAAACGAGGAGTACGATAACCATCTCTTTTGAAACTATTTTATTTTAATACGAAAGTTACTCGGAATATTATACGAATAGAAGAGAATCATTCTTTCGGTTTCTTGCCAGAGACGAAAATATCAGATAGAAAATTTCTAGGAATAATTTGCAAATAAAATTATTCGTAGAAATTTAAACAAAGTTGAATCAACCTCTATCGTTATATTTCTATGTCAGAAATTGCATTCTGCAGTGCTTTTCTTCTTTTTGTTTCTTCCTGGAAGAAAAAAGAAAGGAAAAGAAAAGAAACACATCGTTGAGTTGGAAAGGCCAGGCCAACCGATGAAGAAAAATTCACTTTGTTAATCGGAGTGATCCAGCGCGATATTAGTTAATTGTAAATCGCGTGAGGTCAGTCGGTCGTTAATGGCATTGTGTCCGGCTGCATTGATGTTGTAATATGACATTTAATTGACAACGACTCGCCGGCGTGACCGTTTAACTTCGTTTAAAGGAACGACGATCCATAGGTTACGAGATCGTACGAGATATCTTGACTGATTCGCTCCGCTCATTATTTACCATTAAAACCGATAATCAGCAGTAAACCAAATGCTCTGTGTATACTGTGATTCAAACGTGCTCGAACCACAGCGATAACGTTATTAAACGTTCGATCGTGTAAGAAAGAATTTTTATAAAAGTTCGTTTCTGAACCGTTGGCAAAAAGTCGAAGGTCGCTGCAAGTCTACGGTTAAAAATAATGAACGAAAAGCAACGAGATTTTATTTTCTCTAGCGCTATCCCTATTATTATCGTTTTATTCAAGCTGGCTAGATATATATTGTTGCAATTGCCATTTATATCAGATTAGTCAATAAGATTTCATTTCGCAAGCAACGCTCTTTTATTTTCTTTGCGTTAAAATCGCCATCTGATTTGTCGTTCGGCCGTAGAAAATTCTTCTAACGTAGGAAACATAGGTTGCTTGAAAAATTGTATTTTTAACGGCGGATTAAAATTGTAATTTTAATTAAAATTGCAGTTTATATATAAAAGCGAAATTGGAGAAATTACAGTTAACTCTGCTATTACGTATTTTCATACGGCACGGAGTTATTAAAATTTTGACGGGATAAATATAAATTCTATGGAAACTCGTACGACAACTTTAATTCACTGTAAAAATCGTGAAACATTTGATTGTAACACGATGGGAGCTCGAGTGGATAAAAGCAAATATCTTCGACACGTGTTATTCCCAGTTGAATCCCGGTTGTAAACCTGTTGAAGTTGCCTAAAATGTTTACATTACGTGTGGTAAGAGTTACGTCGCCGCTAAAATAACCAAGATATTTTTCAGAAGGACAAGTTTGTCCTAAATGATAAACCGTAATCCCCGTGACGGTTACTCGAGACTTTCGTTTCTGAAAGCTCGCAGCAAAACTCGCAAATTACTCGAAGAAGAAAAAAGGAGAAAGAAGAAGAAGAAAAAAAAAGAAACGAATGCCCGTGAAAGATTATGGCCAATCGTCTTAATTGCGACGAGACAGGTGTAACAATTTGGCTCGTGTGTATCCTATAGCTCGGGTTGGCGGAATAAAAATCAGCGAACCATAAGGCGTCTCCTCGCCAGCTCCACACCGTCTTGCATGTTAATATCGTCGACTATCTTTAGCCTAATCATCGCAGGTGATGAAAAATGATGTGTTCGTGTGAACGTAAAGCGGATGCGAGGATGAGCAAACAACGATGAGCCGACAGTACGAAAAAGCTAGAAAAACTTTGTTATGCTGTTTGCTGGGGTATCGAGCGGATTCTTCGTTATGAATTATTAAACAGAAATGGCACGCTGACTGGAGAATCGTACGGTCTGGCTCCAGCAATCGGTGAAAAACGTCTGAATCGGCAGCATGTCTATCGGCTAGTCTTTCGTGGCGATAGCGCTGCATCTCATAGCGCAGGGCAGCGAGTGGTCATTGAAGATGTTGGATAGAAGATTCCTCGGCATCCTTTCTATTCGTCGGATCTTGCTCCAATAGACCATCGACTTTTCCATTCTATGGCAAATGCCTTCCACGGAATTTCCTCGCACGATAATGTGCAACTGCACAATTGGCTGGCATATCGGTTTATGGCAAAAAGCTTCGAGTTTCGGAAATGCGGAATTGAGAAGCCGTCGGTGCGTGGAGACCACGCGATAAATTTCTGCGTTTGTGACTAGAGATTCGTCTGGATTTCTGCGAGATCCGAAGGTACAAAAGTAATACGACGTATAAAAATAAAGAGAAATATAGGAAACAGAGAAGTACACAGTATCCGTTAGGATATTTAAACGACGAGACAAGTTCCATTTCTTTCATTGCGTTCAGCGAAAATTGGAATTTGCGTAAACATCGGCAGCCAAGAAACAAGCGACAACCAACAAGAAAAATACATTATTTTTAATAATAATGTATTTTTTTGATATCCATCGTTCGTAGTTAGCTTTCAAACCTTTTTTTGTAGCAACAGCAACTTGAACTATGAATATTGCATATGTACCGTGGAATATTGTAATTAACGTTACTTGTCAGAGTTCCGATCTCTTTATCAGTTGGTTTGTTATCCGTATTGGCAGTGTTAGTTTTGTAACCGCCGAAATAAATGTATAGGGACGCTCAAATTACACTTAGACTTGATATCAAAATAGTTTTAGATTTATTTAATGTGTGATTTACAAGATATTCGTCGATACGTATTTGCACGCGCCTCAGCGCTCTCTTTGCCTCACCATCTTCTCTACCGCACAACCAACGGAACAGTTGCATTCTTCCGTTTTACGAGACGTTGTGCACGCACATACTCCGACACACTCATACTCATATATGTGTGTCACTACCACGCGGCTAATCTAGCGTAGCACACAAAATTACACACATCTCGATAGAGAGATATGCGCGCTCCCATTGAAGTTGTAATTTTTAGAATTACACAGATTCTCTGTTCCTTGAATTTTGGCAATACCGGCGGAAATTTTGCGATAAAACACGTGGATTTGTCGCGTTTGTTGGAAACAACTTACACAATTTTCTTTCCTCTCTTAGCTTCTCGAGGCTGCGATTTATCGGAGCATTCGTAAAACTGCTGATGATAAGAGTGAGAGGTTTTTTCAACCGGATACTTGATCGCTGTAATAAAACGCAATTTTATAGCGAGACAAATACTTTTTATCTATTTATGCATCATATGTATTACGCATCAGTGCTATACTTTCACACATCGGTATCTATGACGGAATTCGTTAAATCTTTTATTTGCTTCCAAATTACCTTTTACGACGTTTCAAAATGAAACCTGTTACACAAAATGCTGAGTAAATATCGCGACGCCAGAAATAACGATTTATCCAAAGTCACGTTAGGCTAAAAGTATCGATGTTACACCGTAAGTCACTTTAGAAAATCAGGCGGCTGATTTTCAGATGCATCTCGTCGCTCGTTCGATGTTCTTCTTCATGTTCGTATTTACACATTCCTTTTTTTCTTTAATGCTTGTGTGTGAGTATATTGCGTCACATGTGATCTTATCGATGTGATTTATACGTCGAGATGAATCCCTTCAAAACGGAATACAACTTTCGAGCTCCGTTCAAGGGAACACGTTTTTCATTTACCTGCTAGTCGTGTCATTTACTTAACAACGAGATTTTCGTTTCGTTTGCTTGAAAAAGAAAGCTGGCTTCACCTCGCTGGCTTCAGTGATGTGATATTATTACGTCGCTGTATATGTCTTATCCGCCAAAGTAAGTACTTTGCAAGTTTACAAATCCGCCTGTATGGATGTTATCCTCTAAACAAAGGACTTGTTGCATTTTTGTGACGTCGAAATTATTCCACCTTTTCTCTTCAGTTTGCTACGTTGCTGTGAAAAGATTCAGATCCATCGGCGCTGGTTCTGTCATTATAAAAACATTTCCGAATGTCTGGTCATCGAGGCTCTAATGGAAAAATATTATTCAAATTTTTATAGAAAAATTGTATCCTATCGATATATTTAAAAAAATACAGCACGACTCCTATTTGTTGTTTGCGAAGAAACTATACTTTCGAAACCTTTCGTTACACCAGTGATCAATGATTGATGAAAATGGATGAAAAATGTCTTCTACTATCTATTTATTATATCTTCTAATATATATATTTCTACATATTTTGTTAAACTATCAGAGCTACGAGAACTGAAATATCATTTGCTAGTTGCTGCAAGTTTATGCGTTTCGATTTTAAAAAGATATCATCAATACGATCTTACGTTAGTTGTTTCTATATGCACGCTTATGTGAATTTGATTTGACAAACTGTTGATGCGATAAAAAGTACGCGTACGAAGAGGCAGCTGCTCGTGCGTGAGGCTAACCGGAATCATCGCGTTATTACGACGACTGCCGGAATATTTTCGATTATCGTAACCACGTCCTTCGAGCTAGAAGCGCGAAACATCGGAATGACATCTGGCGCTGTCATAAAATACACGTTTAGTATTGATTTTCATTCGTAACGTATCCGATCTTAAATTTAGAAATTGCACCGCCAGTTAGTATAAACGTATCGTCCCTTAATTCGGTTAACGCTGGGAAATCTGGCCGACGATCCGATCGTTTTCCTCGTTGCGTTTGCGGCTATATTTTCACGACGGCCACGGTAAGCAACATTGTGCGGATAGAGCATTAATTTGTCAAAGTTAGTTACCAAAGCTAATATTTCTTCTTCAAAACGTTCTATTTATTGTCAGGCGTTTAACATCGTTGCTAATGAAAGAACAATATTGTCGAATGTAAACCTGACGAGAGCGAGATAACTGTGAACTGCAGATAGTATGGCAGTAAATTGCGTAATATTATATCTTAATATTGTCGCGAAGTTTTTGCGATTTACGAATCGCGCGGTATACGTGTCAAATATACGAGAGATAGAGAGAAAAAAAAGACACCGTCGGAAAAAATTACACTAATTAGAATAATTGGAGAATAATTCGCTCGAGCGATTTGGTTGTTCATCGAGCCTTAATCGAACTAGTGGAACAATTAATTTAGCCTTGGAAACGAACATTTTTGTAGCACGGTTTTTTCCGTGAATAGTCCAATTGATCGCGTTACACGTCCACGATAAAAAACAATAAAAGTGGAGGCAGTTTGCAATTAGCCTTTGGAAAGAAACAAATGTGTCTGGCGTATGGAGGCGCACGAGTATATATTTTTTCTTCGTTACGAGTAATTTATTCGAAATCTAGCGCCAATTCCATTCGTGGAATCGTGGAAGCGGACGACTAATTATTTAAAGGTCGCTGGTTTCAAGAATCAGTCACGACGCGATTGTCACGTTCGTCGAGATTACAAACTGAAAACTGAAATTTATAACCGGCAATATCGCGCGTTAATTTGCTCAGTTGTCTTTGGTTTCGGGTCGCGCGAGTCTTTCGTTTGTTCTTCTTGCCAGATAATTGCTATTGTTTTTGCTGCTGCTTTTTTAACGTACGCTTAACGAAAAGCCTGCAGATATTTGGCAATTACGCGGTGTACGAGAGAGACGCTTACGTGCTCCGTAAGAAACGCAACGATGATATCGACGACAGAGATCTGCGTGAAATATCCACGGTGAATTTGTTGGGTTGAAAAGCGACGAAGAAAAGAAGATAATCGAAAGAGACGAACATTCCATGCGGCGTGTTCGTCGACGCTCGGTCGCCGATTATTCCGAAACAGCTGAAACGATCTCGATGATACTTTGTACAGGTGTTGTAAATACCGACGCAGCGTGATTGTAAGCCGTTGTACACAATTGGGTCATTCGATAGCGAATTAGTCATTGGGCGTAATAATTCTTTCGGCCGACTATTGTGTCGAAATTGGAAATATCTGCCGTTTTACGAATCTGTCTTTCTCGCTCTGCAACGAAACGCAGTTTTCTGTAATTGTACGTTAACACGATAGTACGATGACAAGCGTCATCGTGGTATCCTAATTTGCGACTGTTTAATTAAATTTCAGCGTAATAATTAATGTCGCGTTCAATGGTAGTGAGGGACACGTGCGCTTGCGATCGAAAATTATCGTTATCTCGTCGAGTATTCCGCGATGTCTGTTCATTTTTCACGATCGACTTGCGTTTATCGATATTCAAATGAAAATTCTCGTACGAGATTTATTCGTTTTTGCTTCTCCGTAATTACCGTGCTCTATCAATTACGTCGATTTACCGTATTACAAATGCATCGGAATTATATTTAGTAGTAACGAAATAGCATATTATTGTCCGTTAACGATGACACTTTTCACAGAAATAACGTTTCTTGCGTACCACTTCGTTCGTCTCGTTTAACAAAATTTACGTAAAAGCCGCACCAATTGCTTTCTTTAACGATTCGATCTTTCCGTCCGGAAAATAGAAAATCGAGTATTTTCTAATTCCGACGAAGAATATTTGCGATATAATAGGCAAATCTGGGCGCTCCTGAAATGTTCTAATTTCTTGGAACAATACGATCTAAATAGTTAAAATCGGTATCACGAAAAATGGTGCACGTATAGCCTAACTTATGGTCGAATGAAAATTCAACCGATCTACGAGCACAGTCTTTATCAAGTTTCTACAACTTCGTGATTCGATCAAACATACTTTTCTGTTTCATCATTATACGACAGTTACATTTACGAGGATCGACACGACGAATATTTATATCATCGAACCGAAATTAAAAGCGTCACAGCATTCTTCCGTTTTGCCAGGAAAAGACAAAGCTGGTCGATTATCGGCCAAATATTTGTTGAGAGATATATACATCAGACTAAACAACGTTTAGCCTTTAACGTAGATTTATCTCGCTGCTCCACTTATCGCAGCAATATTTCCTCTCCGCTACAACGTCTAATAGCATGAACATCGATCGTGCACCCTTCTAACGTGAGTAGGCACGTTTCTTCCGGGCAAGATCTCCGCTTTTCTCTATCTATCAACTTCGCCTGCACTTTCGCGCGGCTGTCTCGAAAATTGGCAAATATTGCATCAGTCGCCATCCGTTTCGTAGCAGATCGAAGCTCGTTTTCTCGACGAAACGGAGTTTCACTGCCTTCGCCACCAACACGCCGACGCTTTCGCCACGCAGCTCAACTTCGCCGAATGACCGAAGGAAAGCAGAAAATTTTTCAAATAAAACACTCTGGGCAAATTGATACGCGAAGGCAAGACGAAAGAAACGACTTGCAGCGAAATGATAGCAGAAAAACGGCGTAGTTGGAGAAAATATGCGAGAGAGGAAGAGTAAGAGAGAGAGAGAGAGAGAGAGAGAGAGAGAGAGAGAGAAGGGTAGCGCGTAAATATATCGGGGCGGTGGTGCTGCGGCTGGGACGGCTAAAGCGCTCCTGCTTTCCACGTCGGCATCTATCGACCCACCCCTGGTGCTGGCGATGGCGGTGGCGGTGGCGGTGGCGATAGCGATGGCGATGGCGGTGGTGGCGGCGACGATGGAGCTTCCACCGCCCTGGAAACCTTCCGCACGGCACAACCGTGAGTTACAGCTGCTGATACCCGGCTAGCCGAGTACTCCAACATCTACGTATAACTAAAGATCAATAGGCGATGCATCTGACCTCTATATATTTGTGGTTCAATCGCGCTTATGCGAATAATTGAAGATTTCTCTTAGACGACACTGCGAGTGCAGAAACGAACAAAAATGTTGGGTTTTCTCTTTTTATCGTACAACGTCCTACAATGGGAATATCGTAGCGTAGAATTTAAGAGCAATTTTCATTTGTAAATGATTACCAATAGCGTTAAAAGGTACGTGTGACGTCGCAACATCCTCTGTGTAAAACAACGTAAGTTAAACGATAAAAATGCTCGAGCAGGTGGATGTTAAATATGATCAGTTTTATGACAATTCTTACTGGTAACATCGTATAATATAGTTTTGTAAGAAAAATAAAAAGAACGCGTTGAAGAAAAATATTCTTTGTTTCTATACAAGTTGTCTAGAGACAAACGAGATTGATACGGCGTTTGCAAATTAAAAATGAACGTTACATTCGGTTCTCGACTATGGCAAAAGTAGAAACCCTTCTGACTCGTTTGCATCTTTTTACGCTTAAAATCTTCCGACGATCGAAATAAAAGAAATTTCCAGAATAATTTTAGGACGCAGGAGCCTTCTCTCGCTCTTGCGAGTCTCGATGTTTTGCACCGACAGTGTTATCTGCAAAAAGTCTCCGATTACTCGAACGAGCCACGAGAATATCGGTAACCGTGGATCGCGACCAGTTCCCATATCGCATTTCGCCGATAACTTTTTGTCGAAGATCGAACAGACGATAATTTTGGTTGGACGAACGTGGACAAACGGACGCTGTTTATTATTTTTAGAAAAAATTCGCACCGGGCGCTGCCGACCATGCAGATCTGCCAACGTACTACACGCTATGGCGCGAATTTTGAAACAGTTTTCTGTATGCCTTATTTTTCGAGCGAGTTCTCATATCTTATTAGATTTAAATTGTCTTTTTAGATTGAACTGCGACGCGTAATCGCTGGTGTGTCGCGTTCTAGAGTATAATTGCAAAGTGTATAATGAAGTTTTGGAGGATTGATTTAGCGCGCGGTAGCTGAAACGAATCGCCGGTTGCTAAAATCGAAGTATTTGTGTAAGCATGAATTACTAAACTGAATGTTATTGGTCTCGCGGGTGCAGTGTGTTCTAATCGGCGGAGGTTACGACCGTAGAAATTCGACAAGCCGGATACGTTTCTACGGTATGGGTGAATTGTTCACCTAATTAAAATCCTGATCGTGTTCATGCAGGTGTATTATATTTAATACGTTTCTGCTCGAGCGCGTACGTAAAATTCTCGCTGACTTTCGCAGAATTTTATTTTCCACGAAAATACGAAACAAATGTACGTTCGTATTTGTTGAGAAAATTGGATACCTCAATTGGGACCTAATTTCCAATTTACCAAACGCGTTTCTATTTAAAATGTATTTTCTAATTGGTTATTTTCATATCTAAATATTACGTTTCATTTTATTCTATTTTTCTACATTCCATATATCGATTTTTGCCAATACGACAGGCGGGCGAGTCTCTCAGAGATCGAACCACTCAGAGATCGCTCCTTGTGGATTTTTCAATTTCGTTGCTTGAGTATGTAATTGCTATCCAGCGTCTCGAAACACAAACGACTTATTTCTATCTTCCTCGTTACAAGCAGATAGTGCAAACGATTACAAATTTTAAAGAAAATTTTCTAAAGTAATATCCATAGTCGTTAATTTCTTCTACATTCCTTATATCGTCTACGCTTTCAATTTTTACAAACTATGGACTTGATCGACGACGTGGCTTTTGGCACCTCAAATGATACTTCTTCGGGTATATAAAATACAGAATACAGCACAGTATGTCCCCAAAAAATACTTGGCGAGAAAAATAATAAAATCCCCTTTTTACAACATATTACTCAACTTTTTAAATACGCAATAATCATAACAGCGGAATATACATAGCAGACGACCATTAATGCAGCCATTAATAAAAGTGGAGCGAGACCAATAACACCTTCCGTACCAATTTAACGGTAGGAAAGCTAATTATCCAAACATGAACCAACCATTTTCCATCAAAGGTATCGCTCGTAACGATACAACGCAACGACAGGATATTTCCAATCCAAGATGCCTTTCAAAATTTTCTCTCGACGAGCCAGTCGTTGAGAATCGAAGGTCGAGCCATCTTGTAAAAGTTAAACCGTTTTAGAGACACGAAGGGAGAAGCAGCTGGTTCGCACGACCACACGACCGCTTCGTCTCGCTCAAAAAGACATCAACGAAGCAATTTGCTGCGATATTCCAAAGATATTGCATAATCGGTTAATTATTAAGGTATGATTGGTCGGTTCCGTGGCGGAGTTGCAGCAGGGGTACGCGGGTATCCGAACAAAATCAATAGCAGCGATGTAGCACACACGTTGATCCGGGGGTTAGGTGCGAACGTGCACGCACACGCGTGGTCGACGGGTTCCTGAGGCGGCCGTACACCGGTTTTCCTCGGTTTTCCCGTAGAATCGTCTCTTCGTAGACTCGATGAGAACGAGGCGAGTGTTGGGTGACGGCGGCGCGGAAAGTACAACGGAAGAACGTAGCCGTGCCCCGCCCACCGTTCCGTTCGTTCGTTCATTCATTAACTTGTTTGCTCGGCTGGCTGGTCGCTCTCTTCCTTTTTCTCCCTCTTCTTCTTTTCTTCTTTTTCGCACACGTATCTCGGACGATGTCTCGCTCGCTCATTCGATATCGTTCGCAGCCCCGATTGCACAGCGAGTTACACCACTGCCGGCGTCTCCATCGCGGCCTCGCCGCCACTCTCGCCGAGTTCGCCTCGGTTTTAGGTCGATGAGACTGGCAGAGCGTCGTATATATACGGTTATCGTACTACGCTTCGCACCACCCTTGCATGCTCTTCCTCCGTCTGTCCGCCATTCTCCTGCGCTCGGCTTCCTGTTTCTTCCTTAGCTTCGCCTCTCCTTGCTGCTCCCCCTGCTCCCCTCCCTGTCCCTTGTTCATTCAACCGCCAGCCTTTCCACGTCTGCCTGTTTCCGTGTCGTCTCCTTTCGTGCACCTAGAAATGTAGAAAACAAGTATGAAAGCCGCACAGACTGGTGGAATAGCGCGGGGAACAGCGGCAGAACGTCGCTAAACTTGGATCACTGCGATCGATAACGTTGAGGACAGTTGTGAGTGACATCGGTGATACATCGGGAACGAATATCGTTCCATGGAAAGTTATGGGGGTACGAATTATTCTAGGCAGAACTAAGAGAAATGCGACGCGAACATGTGAGAAAAAAGTTGCACAACGTGCTAATTAAATAGACCTGTAGACCTACAAAAGCCGGATTAAACGAAGGCTAAAAAGGAAACGTGCAGCTGATCTGCTGTGGAACTCTCAAGGGACACTGTAAGATGACGTCGCGTCCAGAATAGTCGTTCACGTGTTTAAATTACGCGTCTAATTTATAGTTATAGTATGGGAAAGAAATTGCGCGACGGCAGAAACCGCGAAGGGAAATAAGTAAAATGGAAAAAGAAAGAGAGAGAGACCCTTTCGTACGTAGGAGAGAGCCGTGTTTGTTCGAGATCTCGCGCTGATTATTTCGCTCGCTGCCTGGAACAGCACGAGCAAACGATAGGATGTAACCCGTGGATATCGCTCTTTTTTAGCCATGGAAATTCCTGCGGACAAGGTGTTAAGTGAAGTTCCAACGGAGGGTGGAGAATTGTTGCTTGGATTATGTGGAACGTAGAGTGCGCACGAGATCGTTGTATAAGTTAGGCAGCAGTGTTTAAATATAGCTGGCGAGTATAAATATTTTTGTATAAAACTAACGACGAACACACTTTTCTAATATGATGTACAGACAATTTTATTTTTATTCTTATCTCAGCTGGAAAAGTTTTGTTTGAATTTTAAAGAGACGATCGTTTGAAGATTTCAATATATTCGAATTGTAGAACGATCATTCGTATCTACGATATTTCTTTACGTTACTAATCATATCTACGTACGAGTAGATTAAATATTTTTAATGCGATTATCGGATTATTTTATAAAATTTAAAGACGTGGTATTATTGATACATCGTGGTAGTAATTTATCGCACCATCCGTACATTTCGATGTTTTCATATAATACATGTAATATAATACGTACTGTATATAGGATGCAGCACATAGTATCAGTTTAATAATACTCCGGAGATTTATAAAATGTGCAAATAAAAAATGCATTTATCCGTACATTATATTAATCAATAAAAATATATTATTTACTTTTGCCATACATTAAAAATTATTTCAAATATATACGAACGCGCGGTATTATTTAAACAATGTTATGAATAAATACTCACTGTTTCTTTAAAATAGAAATACAATTTTTCTATAAATTTGTCAGTTGTGTTTTTATAAATAATAAATAATAAAATAATAATGTTATTGTTAATAGCGTTCAAATTCTATTATGACTCTTTTATTGATTAAAAGTAAACGAAGCCTTGTTTTTCTCAAGTAATATCACCATTAAATTCCGCTGTTTAATTAATAGATATAGACATTGCCATCGATATGCATTTAGTCGCGTTACAAAATGAATGCATTATGTTGACTCATTTGAAATCTAAGTTTATCGTACCACCGTCATCATAAGAAAAGTCTTTAAGCTATTAATTTTAAACAAACTTCTTCTAATTCTATTATTAATTACGTAATTGGATTTTACAACAACAACATAACATTTGTCGAAATTTCGAACGTGAATGGATTTTGAAATCGTAATTAATCTCTAAATATAATTAATATCTAAAAATTTAATAATCAAAATAAACGACTCGTAATATGATTAAATTAATTTTACTTTACGTATATATCTGCGATAATGCAGTTCAATGCAAGAAACAAATACAAATACAAATTTTGTTATTTAAAAACATATTATTTATTGACATATTAGCATTTAGGGATATGTTAAAGAACCCATGCTCAAATAAGTTCCGGCACAGAAGATTTTGTAACTTCAAATCTCTTTCACCAATACAAAGCAAGAGAATGAAAGCTTACGCTACTTATTATTTTTCATGTTGACTTTGGTTTTCCAAACCAATGCCATTATAGTCATTTCTATATAGGACTTGAAATTTTCGTATCTTTACATGGAATACACGATTGTTTACAAATTCGATACCGGGTTTAACCCATTTTCTCACAAATACGACGTTGTCGGTTCTCGCACCGAGCCACAGAAAAATGTACAGCTGATGTGAAAGACGCAGGAGATCTCCAGGCTGAGAAGACGATTATCCGCCTAATCGTTTCTTCTAAATTCCTACCAAAGATCATTTTCTTACACCTCGAGCAAGTTTATGGCAATTTATTTCAGTGTCCCTTTATCGCTCTTAATAATTGGCGAGGAAAGAGTCGATGCGAGTTTTCGTAAAAAAGAAAGCGACATTCGACCGAGTTTGATAGTCGATCTCTCGTACGGGTTCCCCCAAGGAATATTTATATTTCGAGAATCTGGTATTCGCATTTATTAGAAGGCTGGAAGGTCGGGCAAACTTCCTTTCGCATATCTCGCTCGCCGTGACTCACTCGATGCATTCTCTCTGTCTTCCTTCCTCTTGTCCTTCCATGATGTGTCCTTTATTTTTAAACCAGGCTCGAGGCCCGCGCAGCCCTGTCTTTCATAGCAATTTACCGCGCTACTCTGTGCCGTCGGCTTCGCCAATCGCAATTCTTCCACATTCATCGGCCATAAAGTCAACGCACATATGTACATCGAGGAACCAGCTTCTTCCTCCCACTCAGCCTTCTAAGAGCGCGATAAAAATTGTTTCGAAAACGTTCAGCCTGCCTCTCGACCCCCACCGCGCGGATATTTCATAGATCGCGCGGTGGAAATTTCGTATGGAATTTCCTTGGAGCGTTCTCATGTCACCCTTGTCCTCTCGTCACGAGCGTACATCCGCTCGACGTTCCATCGAACGCTAATTGGTATTTTTAGACCACACAGATGTATCTATACTTAACATACCTATTGCGTCATTCTTTATCGCATGAAATTTTATCAGCCAGAATTTTCCTTTCCAGTGTTTTCCTATATTTTGGCTGGCGGGCTTGTTTCCGGTTAACGAAACGACTCGTTCGTAAGATATCGTTGCCAGTTTCGTACTCGTGTAACGGTAAATCGACAATTTTCTCGAGCGGAATTAAACTTGAGAAATTTATCGATCGTTGTTCATTTACAGAGAATTTGAATTAGAGTTGAAAATGGCTAGCGTTATACGCAGGTCGTGTGCTTTCGAAGCGTTTTATGCATCTTATCTTCCTGTTTCGTGCTACAATCCAAAACGATCGCAACCGAGTGTATTTGTTCAGGCGCGTGTTTTGTAAATTTCTGACTAATTTAATTCGATTTAAAAGCTGTTTACCGCTGAAAACTAAAATCTTATTCCCCCAGGATGGTTCATATAAAATCGTTCGAACATAGTCGTGTTAATTATTCCCGCACCCGTTAGAGTAGCTTTAATACGCTAATTTTTACTTTCAAGAATCGCAAAAGTTATTTAATATCCATCGATACCTATACAACTTGTAAATTGGACATTTTTTAGCTTCTCGCTGTTTCACACTGTTTTCAAAATTTCAGAGACACGTACATCTTTTTTTCGCTCTCCTACGATTTAAACTTAATTCTCTCAACTTTTTTTTTTACTCACTTACGTTTTACGTATACGTATATTTATATACATATACATAGATCCGTGTTTTCATATCACTTTTTCGTTAAATTCGATCGATGAATTCAAGCAAGTGGAATTTTGACGAATTGGAAGAAGAAGGAAGAGCTTGCAGCTCGGTCATACCGAGTGTATCAAACAACAATTGTTAGTGTCTCGTGTCATACGTATCTGTGACTAATGATCTATTCATTAGAATAGTACGCCACTGAGCAATATTAACCCACGCACAATTTCTACGTACTTCGTAATTATAACGATCTATTCGTAGAAGTAAGTTGATACACGAAAGAAACACACGTGCCATAACAACGTGTCAGAAGGTCTGCCCATACAAATTTCATAATCTCGAACACTGTTTCACCTACATAATAAAACCTGGAAGAAAGGTCGCTGAGTAGCATATTTTGAGAGGCTAAATAAATACGTAATAAATACCGAAACATTGTCTCGAATATATTATTTCAACAAACGTTCGAAACAACGGGGAACGACGGGTTAAAATAAAAATAAAAATAAAAACGTGTACTCGAACGTAGCGGCAGATATCAGGAATTGTTTAAACGGCAGCAAAATAAAATATATAGAAAATAAAAAAATAAAATACTCGGGCAAAAGAGGATAATCCGATAGGCACAGAATTATCACGTCTATTTTTTTTATCTCGGCGAACGAGCGTTTAATGTATACTAATCAACTTACGACGAGTTATATAACTTATGCACCTTATACCACATATATCATAGTATACATTTTAATTACCTATAATTAGTCCAGGTACAGTATAGATAACATAAAAAGGAGCTGGGGAATATAACGTTGAATTTTTTAAGACGTTATGTGTGATAATCGTATGTTAAACTGTTAAACCAACTGAATCTGTTGTATCGAGCATAGCGCACCTGACAATTTACCTATTAATCTCTTGTCCAAAAGAAGACATTTGTAATTGCTGATAACTTCTTGTTTAAATCTGCAGTTTGATCTGTAATTTAGAATTTGATAATTGTCGCAAACAAGATATTTAGCGCTAATAATACAGTGGCTTAACGTAATCGCAATACAATGCAACGGTAGTAAGTAATAGTGTAAAATAAAATTCTTATGGGCTGAATTTATAACTTAAGTCGTTGCATACGAAATGATCCATTTCGGAAACGTTTTGAACCTGTAAAATTCTAAAACTAACCGATCGGTGCTTTGTGTTCATTATTTTATTACAAAATGGTGGATTGTGTGTTAAAGCGAACCATAGGTCAACATTTTCTTACGTGAGTATAAACTTGGACACATCGCTTGTGATATTAATATAGCTTTCGAAGAAGCTGCATCGGAAGAACGGACAACCTGATGTTGACGAATAATTTAGATCTGTACGAGCATCAAAATTAAATTAAAATGTTACCAGGAAGAATGAATCTGTAACTGTAACGGTTGTAAAGATAAATAAAATATATTGTTTTACTTGTCCTGAGTCAAATCAATAAAACATTAATTAAAAAATATTATCTTCAGTGAAATTACGAACGTTGAAAATTTTATTAGCCCTGCGATTAACGTTGCCATACTTCAATCTTGCTCTCATTTTTGCTAACAAAGGAAATGTCTTGTTCGACACAAAACTGGAACGAGGAATCATTCTTACTGTTTTTTCTTCTTTCGTATTTTCTCCAAACTGAAGATATCTTCGTTAACACTCTCCGTTGGCATCAACGTGTCCTCAAGTTCGTAAGCTAAACGTTAATATTCGTGTCACGCGCAAATCGTCCATTTACCTAAGGTTCAAGAACATGAAATTTTTACGAAAAATCGTCGGCTACTGGTTAAACTTACTAATAAATGTATGCACCAAAGCGTTAATATGAGAAAAATGAACGTAACTGTATCGAAAGCATTTCATCAGCAACAACGTAACTCTCCGTACGAGCCATTCACAGATCGTCTTTCTCAAATTTACAAAATTTTCCACATTTTCTTATGTCTTTACCTTACATCCTCGATATAACCTCCTCGATTTTCTCTATTTTTTATTTCCTACAATTATAGCTATACATCCGTACAGAACACGGTAGCCCGCGTATCCCAAGGCAGGCCAGAAGTTGTCGCTAATAAGTGTGCTAACGATTCGAGTAGTTTAGACGGGATATGCGACGCCGATGAGATATACAGGTGCCTAAATAAACCTCTTAAAACGGGGGATGTCGTTCACACGATATTGTGCAAACTGACGCTGCCCTTGCTTGCGCGCGACAGTTAGGCGGCGACGAAGAAGGGCGTGTTGGTGAGAACGGAGATCGCCTTTTCTCAGCGCGGCGCGGACAAAAGGCAGCGGTGCTGCTGCCGCTACCGCCACGCTTGCTAAAGACTAAAGAGAACGCGAGAGAGCTGTTGGCCGGCCAATGCATTCGAAAGGGAGAGACGAGAGGAGATCCATACGCGGTGGCTGCATGATAGCACGCAGTAGTGCTGGCTGCTCGCCCGTTTTCATTCATGATTTTCGCGAGGGCGATGCTGGCGCCGTGCTCTGTGTGTACCACCTGCACATCTTCCTTTGTCGCCACCGCCGCCGCTGCCGCCGTCGCCGCCGCCGCCGTCGCCGCCGTTAAGCCACCCCACCTTTTGCTCCGTTTCGTGCTCCGTGTTTGTTGCCGCCCCACCATGTTCAGGGACGTACACCCGCGCAAGTGTTATTGTTCTTTCCAAGGAGAACAGCTAAGAGCCCTACAGCTAAAAGGTACAATTAGAATCGAGCGCGTGACCCCGCTCTGCGCCACTCTCCACTGTTTAATTCTCTTACAGCTGGATCGATTTCGGTTTTTCGGCTTTCTTTCCTTCTTCCACTTTAGTTTTACTCTTCAGCGGCTTTCGTTCTTTAGCACGTCGAATGATACGGGGGTCACCGGTGACCGGCGCTCTACTCGTCGGTAACGCCGCGGGGCCCACCGGTAACCGGCGCGCCAAGATTAGTAGAAATATAATATAATTTGAACGAATGTCAATAGTTGTAAATTTTGTATTATTAGCATCGTCACTACAACGGTGCGACGAAATTAATGCAGTATGAAACATATAAAAATAGTCCTATTTATACATGAAATATGGACTTATGATATTTCAACATTGTATGTATCGCGTAATAAATAATTCATCATGACGCCACGGGCAATCTCTGTAAAACTAGCATGGCATTCGACGTGTTAAACGAAACAGATACGTTAAGTGGCGGTGAAAGCAAAGAAATTCGCCGTTTCTAGAGTCTTCTGCATCGCGTAGCTTTTTCGCCAATAGTACACTACGTTATTGTCTTATCTTAATATTGGAAATCGTATTTCAACATGTAAGGTATGTAGTTCTAGCATTTATGTTTGGTGTCGCGTAGTATATCGCTTTTGTTTTCACTTTCCGAAGTGCAGAACCGATCAAAATTTCGTTTCCTTGCATAGATACCCAGGGACGAAATCAGGAACGCGTTCTTCGCAAAGAAATATGAAATGGAGTCATCGCGTGAAAATGAAGAAGATCAAAACGTGGTGTGTTCCGTACGTGACGATCAATTTTCGAACGACGCGAGGGCAGAAAATTGGGTTAGATGCAGCGCGTATTTCAGACGACGCTATGAGCTGCGCGCATTTATATCGCAAACTAGAAAATTTGTATGTGATTCCTGTACAGATCGTGAGATTTGTCTTATTTCATGTTTCATATCAACATATTTTGAGCGCGCAAAAAGGCGAATAGTACAAACATTTTCTCACCAAAATTAAGGGGAACAAATTAGAAACTATACTATATAATTAAAATCTATATCGCAAACTAGAAAATTTGTATGTGATTCTTGTACAGATCGTGAGATTTGTCTTATTTCATGTTTCATATCAACATATTTCGAGCGCGCAAAAAGCGAATAATACAAACATTTTCTCAGCAAAATTAAGGGGAACAAATTAGAAACACTTTCTTTTTAACAACTGAGAGACGTGTCCTTTTACACGTATATTTTTTACTCTGTCTGATTGAACTTTTATAAAACATCGATTACAGATCTTCGTTACTAAGCACTCAAGGCAATTATACAAATTTTATCATACGGAGAAATTGATTTTTCGATAAATGCTAAAATTGCTTTCGATAAATGCTTACTATATTTCTAGATCCCATATGTCTGGTAAATCTGATCTGATAAATTTCAGCCTGTTTCATCCACTTTGTTCTGAACTGGATATGTACTTTTTTCAATTCTTTGGATATTTTCAACCTTTTTCAATAATTGGTTCATCTAATTTGGTACCATTTTAGAACTGTGTGTTGTACCGTGAATGGTAGGTCAATAGGGCTCACACCACAAAGCAGCTTCTTTTTATAACAGAAATTTTCGCGACAGTTTAGACTCTATTCATTCTTCTATTCTTTACTTTTCTTTCATATTTCCCTATATCTTTCTTCGTTCGAACACCATGCTTTACGATTTCCTTACCAGCTACTTAGACGAACATTAACTGTTCACCAAATTTAAACGGTGTCAGGTGGCAATATCGAGATGTACAGCAAAGATACTGAGCGAAGCATTTTTTAAAATAGATTTTACATACGTTTCATTTTCCCATATGTATGTCAAATTTGTATAACATTGAATAACACGAAATTTATGTAGATGTTATATTTAATAAATGCTAATTTTTGTAGCCATTGTACATGCACAGTGTCTTGCAACCGAGATGTTGAGAAACGACATTGATCAACACCAAGAAAGTGATGTTGGTAAACTACTTTTTTAAACCTTGCCTTAGACTTTGCTGTCATTTACGTTATCTTCTTGCAATGAATCAGCTTATGGAAACGAGTAATTCGTTTCAAGAGGCAAACATTAGTCGTACACGTATGTAGCATAATTGTGAGGCTGATAAAAGGTTGAGTTGGCCGGTTTGGCTTCCGAGAAGCTCGGTTGATCATACAACCAGGTGAAAGGTAATTCACGCGGCAAAATAAATCCGAAACATAGTATAAATATTTCCATGCGTTTATCTAATGACCTAACACGATAAATACAAACATAAGTAAATATTGTAAGTTGAGATATAGTTCGGTGTACACGTAACAAGCGCATGTAACGTACTTGTATTTACAGCCAAGTTGCTCGGAATCAGAGGCTGATACAATCAAATTCTATGGTTACAAAAGGTTGTATATAATTTAAAGAAGAATTACAACTAAAGTTACTGTTACAATCCGCCTCGTTGAATCGAATCTACGATCTTTAGCACAAACGTGACTGGAGGAGTTTAAGAAACACGCATGTTTCTCGTGTTGTTAGAAAACTGGTAGTTAAAATTGGTTTGATTAGGTTGATTTGAAAAATTGCTGTTTAACATTTAGCTAATATCCGCGATAATAGATGCAAGTCAAAGGTTAATATTTCGTCTTGTTCAAGTTGACTGGTTCAAATTATCCGAATGAAAAGCTACCAGCGATGATAAAGTAAAGAAACGTTTGCAGAAAGTTAGATGGCCAACTTTCAGCTAACTTGGATAAAGAGCAAAGAGGTGTAAACAAACGGTTCGGCAGTTTATACAGGTGACAATCTGCAACGAGAATGACGAGGATAATTTCATGGATTATCAAATCGAACAGCTCACTTAAAGTACGGCTCGATTAAATGGCGAGCAACTCCTTGCGGAAAAAATTAATTTGCACACTTCCGAGCGTATGATCCGATAAGGGTCGAATTAATCGGCTTGCAACCTATTTAATGTCGGCGTTATTATTAGCAAGAAAGAGGAAAAGAAATGGTATATACTAGTTGCAACGGCTGATAGTGTTAGTTTATGAGCGAATTATTACTCCATTATAGCAGCGGCTGCGAGATATCATAGCATCCACTATTTACAGCGGAATTGTGACTCGAAAGTTCGACTGAAATTCGTATTAATTCGTTTGCAGAGCCCTCACTGAGTTTTCGTTGGATTCTTCTCTCCTTCAAATTATTCCGTAACGATGTACCTGTAATTTTCTGTTCATTATCGATATATTGGAAGGTGTTTATTATCATTAATAAGTAGATTCGAACAATATATGGCAGGCTAAAAATCATAATGATGTAAATGAAGATATTAAGAATTTTATCGTGTATTTCAGCTCTTAAAAGTATCGTAGTTTTATTTTTATAATTAAGTTAGTTATAACTTTATTCTCTGCCGCGATACGTCTTCATGGCCTGAAAAAATATAAATTTGTATAATGATAAACATAGAACATTATTTTGTAATATTAAATAACGGTTTATTTACGCCACTATGATTTTCCGTTGTACATCTATGAAGACATTGCTTGAAATTTAAAACTCTCCAAAAAAAGGATAGCACAAATTAATTTTTATTCTTATAGTAGCGCGAATTTTGCAAATTCGTAGAAAAATCGTTGCAACAAGCGTGTAAAATTATTAGTTAAAAAAATTAATAACGAAATGTTTTAATTAAAATTTTAATAAAATCTCTGACTACGTTTTTGCTGTGTTAAAGAGGAATGCATATTCCACAAACATAATTAACTGAAACTAGTAAACTCAACAGAAAATATGTTAAACTATAATATAATAAATTTCGAAAGTTCCAACTGCAATTATGACGTAAAAATATTTTACAAAAGTGATTCCGTAGGTCAATTTCTGATTGAATGTCTTAACGTAATTATCCACGGTGGCCGCAAAACCACACCATAGTATTTATTGTAGCATTTACATACTAATTAATTAGACCCGAGTAATATCCAAATAGATGCAGAGAGAAGAAGGAATTAGTACAATGGCGAACCGAAGAAAATTTATAAAACGAGAAGTATAAAAAGGAAATGTAACTTTACAAAACGAGCGTTGCTAATCGGGTAAAAGATTGTCTCAGTGCATAAGTTACTGAAATTCATAATATACCAACATAAAACTTTAACATTAAATTTTCTGTTATTTTTATACTCTATCGTATGACCAAAACACAGAATGGACCTGACAGAAAAAGATACTCTTGGAAAATAAGGACATGAGCAGGTATTTTTATGAAATTTCACGTAATTCAAAGAATCGGATACGAAAGGATACAGAGAAGAAGAGAGACGATGGTACGTCCCTGGTGTTGGTGTCACTTCCCATTTCGGGTTAGCGGCTCGGTTTTTCGTCGTAGATGTTCGTATGCTTCCGCCGGCGACCCGGAAAAGCACGAGGCGCGCATCGGCCGCTGCGCGGAAATTGTCGAACGAGCGATGGAGGTCGGCGGAGGTCGGCCAACTCGAACCACGCTGCGGTGTCGATTCGATTCTCGATACGCGTAGCTGTCGCTTGGAAAATCGTTGGGCCGGCTTTTGTCGTCCACGTGTTCTCACGGGAACTTTGGCCGTTTCTTGCTACGAACCGAGCAACGCGGATCATGCAAATGCAAGTATTAATATGCGACCCGCCGAGTAACTTACGCAACCGTTAATAACTCGTAATGTTTGTAGACAGCCGTACATCCGTATTCTATTAACGAGTGATAATGTAATACGATATTTGTCATTGGAACGGTTTGTACATAGAAGCAGGACGGCTCAATATTACCTCTTTTTCAGTTGTTTCCCTTTCAGACACCAAGATACGAGGCAGAAACGAGTAACTGGATCGCTGTATTAATTATCGAATAGCGAGCACCAGCGCTTTGTTGCAATCGATACTTTCTCTCGTTCTTTGATCGCACAAGTATCGATGATATTTTCAAATTATTCGATTCTGCTTTAATGCAGTTTACGACGCACTATTTGACAAAGTGTGGCGGCGTATAATAATTGAGTTTACGTGTTTGATTGTTGAACGCTGCTTGTGTACGAACACAAATAGCGTTACCTAACATGCAGTACCGTGCTACTTGCTTTAATTGCTATTGGTAGCCTATTGGTTAACGCCAAAATTCTCTGTTTATGCTTTTTACGCTCCTTTCGTTACATAACCTTAGATTTGCATTCGCAGAAAAAATTCGGCACGCATAACGATTTTAAAGCTTCGATTACATAAACATCGATATAAGTCGAATTAATCGGCTCGGAATCGTTGAGTAACAAGTGGCAAGTAGCTTCAACTGGATATTTAATGAAAAATGGATACCTGAAAACGTCGTAAAAATATCTGAAGCTGGCCATAAGACATAAAAAAGAATATAAAAATCGTCTTGGAATGTTTGCAAAAACGGTCGATGATTTGCTCGGTACGATTAAACCGAAAGTTGGGTAAAAGTCGACTTAGCTTAGAGAACTCGTATAATAATTAAGAGAAGGTCGACGCTGGAAATAGAACGTTATCTAATAACCATTTTTCTTTTTAGTTGAAGAAATAACAAAGAATGGCTAAGAGAACTCTAACTTCGCTTAAAACCCGAAGAAACGTTTCAAGTGTGCTGAATTTAGATAGCTTGAATGAGACGAAATCCAGCCATGGAATTGGATCTAAAAATTAAAGTTACTTAATTTTAATGTTTTGTTTTTATTTATATTCTGCACTCTACGTGATATAGGATTTTTTATTTAAATATAGAATACAAAGTAACGTTGAATATTCTGAAAGAAACCAAATGTAGTAAAACCTGCTCTGATTATTTATTACGACATCAGTCGAGAATCGACGCCCTGAAATTTGAAAATTCTTGACATAGATCCTGCTATTTTTGATATAACTAAGTAATTGCACTTTCAATTGAATTGCTACGCGGATACCAATAATATCGAATATTCTCAAGAAAAGATGGATCTCTTTTTTGGAAATTTCTCAAATGTCTTAAAAGCTCGTGATTGTAAGTGTTGTATTTATCAGTTCGTACAGCGAACTATTCGTTCCGGAACTCGTAATTATTACAAGATGATATTTCTATAAATAGCCGTGGAAATAGGTGAATGAAATTTTTAACTGTGGTTCGTTTCTTCCTAATTATCTGACGGAATCTACTTACTGATTTATTAAATTGATTCATCAAATTGACCACAAAGATACATCACAGTACATTGTTGGCTGTAAATATTAGGACACCCAATCGTTATACGTACATTTGCTGAAAAATGGCAAACCTTACCGTGCTTAGTGTCTTTAGTATTAGGTAATATGTATTATAATTTGTACAAAATATCCAACGGTGTATTTACATTCTATCGAAGCTTATTTCTAGAAAAATGATTATTTTGTTAAGAAATAAGTTGATTGCAATTACCGCTACAAAACAACAGTGGTACATCGCACGTTTCACAGACAGATTTCACAGATACGTACTATCTGGTAACATTTGTTCCAGTAAATACACAGCTTTAGCCGATTTATCCTAATAATACATAATGGCAAACGTAACGCACGCGATAGAATACCTTCGTTACGTATGAATGAAATTTATAAATTCATCGGTCGATTAAGCCGAATCGTGAAAGTACGAGTAACCCAGAGAAAGTCGATTACCTCGGCAACGTTCGCTCGTTAATGATTCACAAACTTGTTACAGGTACTGGTGAATCCGGCAAATCCACCTTCATTAAACAGATGAGAATCATCCACGGGTCTGGTTACTCGGACGATGACAAGAGGGGGTTCATTAAACTCGTGTACCAAAACATTTTCATGGCCATGCAGTCCATGATCCGGGCGATGGACCTCCTCAAGATCCAGTACGCCTCATCTGCGAATATAGTGAGTATTTTTATCGGTGACCCTGGGCTCTCTTCTCCCCGTGTTAATTATGGTAACCAAGTACAACTGAAAAATGTGTTGTTTCCATGCGATCCTAGGAAAAAGCAGAACTCGTGCGAAGCGTGGACTTCGAGACAGTTACAACCTTTGAAAGTCCATACGTAGAAGCAATCAAAGATTTATGGGCGGATAGTGGTATCCAAGAGTGTTACGACCGCAGGCGAGAATATCAGCTCACAGACTCCGCTAAGTAGTAAGTACCGTCTGGCCGTGTCTTTGCCATCTACTTGCCCCTGAGGAGAGCGTATCTTTCTTTCACCTCGTTCCACTCGACGTCATTGTTCGGTTAGCAGTCCCAACGTGTCGGCCCCTAAACGAGTCGAATACGCATAAGTACAGGCCTGTGTGAAACGTTAAACGCGTGTAACGTCTAAATATGAAGAATCCGTTGTAGAGAAATATTTGATGGAACGTTGAAGGTTTGCATCGACTGCTAGGTTTCTATTTAATAAGCGATCCATTTACTCATGTGAATGGTTTACTCGATATCTGGTTGATTCGATATTTGTTCGTTGAACGAGATTATAATATTTGGGAATGCCAGATGTCCCGTGTATCAGGTATTGAGAACATGATGTTTCAGTTACCTATTGGAGATAGATCGAGTCGCAGCAAGGGGCTACCTCCCAACAGAACAGGACATTCTTCGTGTGAGAGTGCCTACTACTGGTATAATTGAATATCCTTTTGACTTGGAAGAAATTCGATTTAGGTATGTCTCGCCATGCAAAGGAAGACGCTGCCTGTGCCTGTGATCTACTTACATTGGACTCTTTCTGCATCGTGGCTGCATGTATTGTGACTCACCGATTTCATTGTACATGGAATCCATCATTCGTTTCGTTTCTCCTTTCTCACTGGCGTGTCACGAGTTCCATTGATACCTCCGGTTTTATGACGTGCCGTGGTTCTAAGTTCCTTTGTACGAAATTTCGTCTCTCGCGACGACGAGAAAATTTCGTGCTCTGTATGCGGAGAGAAGACACAACGCAAGGTGTTCCTCTTCTAGCGGAGGATGGACGTACACGGTCTTTTCTCGATCAATCGTATTTATTTACAAGGAACATAATAGCTTTGCGGTGAACGATGTAAACTGTCCCACTGTCAGTTACCGTGTCATAAAACTGTAAGAATAAATCAATGAACTTTGCATTTGAGAGAATTCTTACAGGCTGGGGACAACGAGCATGTGTCAAATGTTTTGCGATATTCCTCTCCTCGTAATCACCTTTAATACATGCATGGGCATGCACTATCAGACTGTGGCTTCGTTTGTTTTGCAGTTATCTTAGTGACCTAGAACGTATCGAAAAGCCTGACTTCCTTCCTACCGAACAAGACATTCTTCGGGCTCGAGCTCCTACTACTGGCATTATAGAATATCCGTTTGATCTGGACTCCATCATATTTAGGTACTAACACACATTACTTGAACTTGACTATACGTTTAGAAGTATACTATACTAACTTAGTATCGTACTAACCTGGAGTAATGGATTACTATCGAAATACCTGTGTGAGTTTTTTTTAATACGGGTAGACACTTTTATTTTATTCCTATCGTGTCATGTATTTTTTGTCTATACGTTATCGCAGTACCATTTATTTATGTTAATGATTTTTTTCTCTCTCGATCGTATATAGTTTCTTAAGTATTATCGCGATTTGTTCTAATGTAAATAATATTCTCTTATACGTAAGTTATCACGTATAGAAATAGACTTTATAAGTTACAGAGGTAAAATAGAAGTAGCAGGTAATTAATAAGTTATCATTGGTAACGTAACGTAATAATAGTAATATTTACTATTTGTACCTTAAAAATTGACAAGGTGAGTGAACACCTAGATAACTTCTTATTTAAAAAGAACAGGATTATTTTATTTACTACATATTTTATAGCTTATTCTTCCTGTTTCGTTCTCTTTTCTTTTTTTTTTTTTTTGTTTTTTTTCTCTTCAATTTTTATCCTTCGTTTGCTTTAAATAGCTCATTGTTTGCATGTTTTTCCATGAAATTTTTGTTCGGAAAATATCATTTTGTAAATATTACATTTGACATTTGACTAATGAATCGTACGAGTAATTTAAATTCTGAATGTGAAATTAGGAATTATTTACAAACCGCACTTAACAAATTGATAAATATCGGATAACAGTTTGCGCTTTAGTTCGATTAATATTGTAGGAAATATTTAAGTCGTAAGTGAAAAGATAAACGATATTACATAAGTATATTTTACAGGATGGTAGACGTTGGTGGACAGAGATCAGAAAGAAGGAAGTGGATCCACTGTTTCGAGAATGTCACTTCTATCATCTTTTTAGTAGCTTTAAGTGAATATGATCAAATTTTGTTTGAGTCGGAAAATGAGGTAAATACTATTACAATATTTCTTTCTCTTATTTTCTAGTTTACTCATATAAATCATATTATTAACTAAATCATATCATTGTAACTTGTTATTACTATTTTTCAGAATCGAATGGAAGAAAGTAAGGCTTTGTTCAAAACAATTATTACATATCCTTGGTTTCAACAGTCTTCTGTTATTCTGTTCCTAAACAAGAAAGATCTGCTCGAGGAGAAGATTATGTACTCTCATCTTGTTGACTATTTTCCTGAATATAATGGTAGGTATATAACACTATATTTACTTTTGAAAATTATACTATATAATAACATTCACAACATTAAACTTATTAATGTTTGTGAATCTTTAGATTGATACGTACAACATCGTATGTAATATACTGGATGTTTACTATTGTTCATTATGTGTGAACGAAAATCTACCAGTTGATTCGAGATGTGATTTTACATAGAAAGTTCTCATGCAAACACATAATAAAATTCAATAATTCATTAATAAAGGTTGATAATCTTTGTTAATTTTAATATACTCGGTTTAAAATGAATTTTATCTTCAGAAATGATTATATTTCTTTATTCTATCCAGGAAAATGAATTAATTTTTCAAAACTCAGCAGACAATTCCATTATTGAACATTGCAAATAGATTTTTCATTTTTATATTTCTAGTTAATATAATTATTCCAACATTATATTTGATTTTTAATCCATTTTTATTAAATCTTTATAATTCGCTACTAGTGATTTGGAAATACTTTTCATGCGGTATTTTAGCTTTAATAAATAGAAAAATAAATTGGATTACTATGTTTTAAAAAATATCGCAGAGAATTTAAACTTTCGCAAGTAAAATAGAAAAGGAAATAATTTCTAAACGATTAATTCATTTAAAAACAAAGATTTATTTTGGATCAGTAAGATATAGATAGGTTCGAACTTGGTGAAAATTCTTTAATAATATTTCGAATCAATTGAAAAAAATATTTTTTACTCGTACTGATACTTCTTGTATAAGTTATATATTTACTTCCCTAAAATATTTAGTAAACTTATATCTTTCCCATTCTTATAAATTATTCAGTCAATATTGTGTTTCTATTACAAATTTTATTTATATTTATTAAAATTAATAAAAATAACTCTTTATCTCTTAAAGTAATATAGAAATTATAATATCATAATATTATTAAGTATATCATAAAATGTGAAACATGAAACACCTTCGGATGAATTGTCAATATGTTCAGAGAATCAGGCTTAGAATTATTTTTCATTGCTCTGGAGCGTACTATTCAGTTTATTATTAGTAAGTGAAGAAGTTGTATGGTATAGGCCCTAAACAACAAGATGTACCAGCAAGGGAATTCATCTTAAAGGTGTATCTCAATACGAATCCTGATCCTGACCGCATGTGCTACTCTCACTTCACGTGTGCGACAGGTCTGTTTAAATATAACACATCCTGGCAGAAATTGTAGATGTTTTGTAGAGAATTTTCTAAATTGAGCCAGTAACTATACATCATAAAGTTGTAACTGTATCCTTAAAGCTTAATCCTTTCTGTATTATAGAACAGCTATTTTCCGTATTTCGACATTACCTTTCATTCATTTTATCAATGATAAATGATACAACTTTTCCGTAAAACCATACCAGAACAACTTACATACATAAATAGAGATTTTAGTTTTTGCTTTAGGGAAATTTATTTTCACTTTACAATTGATTTCAAAGCATTTTGATATAAACATTCCTTAGAATTTCCAAGTGTATCTAATTAGATCTAATTTAAATAATCTAATTAAAATGTGTTATATTTTCTTAATCTGATAAAATGAAAACATATATTAAGCTTACATAAGAGATTTGTATTTGACTGATAATAGCTTTAAAAGGTTTCTTTGAGAGTTAATAGAACTAATTGAATAATTTGTCCTTCAGTATTTATTGGATTTGGATATAAACTTCATTGATTTAGTAAACCAAATAAAGTGGATTTGATAATAGTTTCAACATCCAAAAAAATTTTTTTTTTCTCTATAAAAACATAATTTTTACCTTCTGTGTCTAATTTTCTCTTTAATCTTTACATATCATTTTAATGTATATTAGTTTATATATTGTAGTAAAATAATTGAAATTAATTTTAGTTTTCTGTTATTATTATATCTTTGTGTTCTAAAAGTATTTTATTATAGGTAGTATAAATCTTGTAATTTTATGTTATTAATATTAATTAATATTTGAATTGGTTTCGATCAGATTTTAAAATAGTATCCCACTGATATTACATAATTAAATTGGGAGAAAAAAGATAGTATGTGCTTGAATAAATATAAATAGAAGTAATTGTCAATTCGTATGCTTGCTTATATATTTCACAGGCCCACAAAGAGATGCCATACCTGCTAGAGAATTCATTTTACAGATGTTTGTCGAATTGAATCCAGATATTGAGAAGATTATATATTCACACTTTACGTGTGCCACAGGTAGGCTGTTAGTAATTGATGCTAATGTGCATTTGTTTTTGCTTCTTAACATTATGTATGTTGTGTAAGATAATTTGCATGTTGCCTATATTCTACACCAGGTGCGTAATTCTTATCTTAATGGTTATTTACTTCAGGAAAATCAATCTATTTTATAGTGTCAAAAACTAATACTATTGTGCAATTTAATTTTAAAGAATTCTTAATTATCTATTTTTTGAATGTTTATTATTCATCATAGTTAATAATCTAAACATACTATTAGATTGATTTTCTGTCTGATTTGATGTTTCAAATTGATATTAACATTAAAATGTGGTTTATTATTGCATGCTGCGCTTATGGGATTATTCATCAGACACGGAAAACATTAAGCTTGTATTTTGTGCCGTTAAAGATACAATTATGCAAACTGCACTTAAAGAATTTAATCTTGCCTAAAGGACAATTTTTGCATTTACATATGATCTTTAATGTGTTTCTTTTATTGCGAATATACACAGATTTTTTACAAAATGATTATTAATGTTTAGTCATGTGTTGGAAAATCAGAGGTAATAATAGAATAACATATTCTGTGTGCAAAATTTTGAGACTGCCAATCTGTTCCCTGCATAATATTGTTCACGCATAAATCATTTCAACATAATAATCAATTGTTACTGAAGTGAAATGCAGTGAAACATAGTAAAAATAATATTTGGTTTATTAGTATTACAGATTGAGTAAAGTAGTTTTTTTCAGTAATACCATATTATTTCATTAGTAAAATAAAGTACTTTTATTTAATTAATAAAATTTAAAACAGTTATCATAAGATATAATATATTTTAATCATGCAGAATACCATATAACAGAACTTAGATTAGTATGATCAATTTCATAACTGGTTTTAATTTTAATTCATAAGTGCTAAACTTACAAGGTCATTGGAAGGAATACTATGCTCTGCACAAAGTTTTAATGCATGGGTTATACAAACCATATTTATTTGCACATACTGTTTGATCATAATGTAATAATTTCTTAAGTTTCAAAATTTAGTTAAACAAGTTTATTTTATTTTAAAAAATGCTGCTAAAGAATTTTATGCATTCTTTCAATAACAGGTTTCTGTAATTCATTTAACAAAGCACAGTTAAATGTGTAAAACAATAACGCACTGCTGAAAGTGATTAAAGGATGATATTATTCCACTCATTTTGATCTTTATACCTACTTTTTGTGTCTGTACATTTTTGTTTAATTATTATCTTAAAGTCAATTCTTATCACAGAATCATACGAGTAACATTTTAATATATCAAGCCTGGAAGATTTCTTTACTTCTATTTGCTTGATTGATGTAGCAGAATACTTTGTAAGAGCAGTCCCCTAATTGTTTCAAGCAGTGTATATTTCACGTTTGTGGGAGTGTGGAACATTGTTCTTCAATGGCATGTGATAACTATTGCATTACATATATAACTTTCTTTTCTATTATATATACTTTTATAAAATTTCTGCAATTAATTGTAACTTCTCTAATTTGTTATGTTCAATTGTTAGTGATAAGGATTATAGAAATTATTATAAATTTATGTGCTTCAGTTATTTAATTTAAATATATCATTCCGCAATATAATTAATTTCTTTAATGATTCCTATAATATAAATTATATCATATATGTGTCAGTGTTTTTGTGAATTTTTATACATAGAAGATAAAAATTGCATGTTGCATGTGTATGAACTTCAAGCTTATTCTCACCCTTCACTTAAGGGTAAGTTGATTTGTCATATACTGCTGTATTACTATTCAATGAAAAATATTAATTACTCAAAGTTTCAACGTTTCTAAACAATTTTTAATGGTCACTAATGCTTTTTGCTTAATTAACTGATTAACTACATTATTATTGTTCAAGTTCATAAATTATAAATGTTTACACTTGTTTTCTCTTACAGATACAGAAAACATCAGATTTGTATTTGCAGCAGTGAAAGACACCATTCTGCAGTTAAACTTAAAAGAATATAATTTGGTTTAGATGGCAATACACAAAATTCAGGATGGACTCAAGAATTTTTCTTATACCCTGACCAAGGTATCAGTGTGAACTCTGTTAAGTTAGAAATGGGAAAGACGAAAAAGGCAGAAAATGAACAGTAATTTGTGGTGCCATCAGCGTACTGTCGCTGCTCCATTACAAGTGTACCAACTATTGATTAGTAAAATTTATAACGGAGGTAACAGCGATGAACAAATATGGACCTAAATCTGAGCGTTATACGTTCTTTCCTAACCTTCTCACTGTCAATACCAACAAATTGATTTAGTTTCGTACTCTATTTGTTGAATTTATTACCTTTTTATAGATTAGTTTAGTCAATCATGCCTGGCTGACTGCGTAATCGTCTAATTTTTATATAATAATACCACGAGCAACCCATCAGTAAACGTATAAGATAGAGTGCAGCCATGCCATAAAATGTCTGTCCAAGTGTTCATCTCAAATCAAGAGATCTCAGCAAGAAACTGAAGAGAAGAAGGACAAATGCTTTTTAATCACAAGTAGTCGGTGACACAAGTGAGAGCAATTTTAGTGCCATTTACTAGTGTGGTGTTTTTATTGCAGTCCTTTCTTAGATGCAAAAAGCCAAAGTGTTTTTTTATCTGTGCCAGAAGCAAGTCAAAGTTCTTTCTGCATGTGACTCAAATTCATAATTCATCGTATAAATATTGTTATATATAATATATAAAATGAAACATAGGTTAGCATTGAAGAAAGCAACATGAAACCAACAAGAAGGAAACTTTACCACCCTTCAATATTAACAAATTATTAGAAAACATCTGTTTGATGTGATTTTAGGTAATTTAGGAGGTGAAAGGTTGCAGATTCTTCTGCTGTCTTTTTTCTCCGTAGGCTGTGTAAAAAATGTGAGGGCTGCGATCTCATACCATACAGTTATAAGTCTGCAATTTACGAACGACGTAAAAGTCTTAATTACAACACTGGTTTTCCTTTCATCCAGCCCTCGCTTATTGACACAGCATCGCGCAGCTAGGGACATGGTTTAAGAACGTATGGCCCTAGTTCGCATTGTATCCAGATTACAGTGTATGTATGTATGAACTGCTCACTGCCTGCGCTCGCTCATGCTGGCTAGCGCGCTGCCCACTGCTTGTATTCTCTAATGGTTCAATTAACTGCTGTTTGTGCCACCTTTTGATGTTCTACCGAAAGAATATTTGTATAAAGGTGATAGAAACTGCTTTGCACAAACCTAGAGAGTACTTGCACAATAAACTTTATGGTGTTGGTCAAATCAGTGAATTAGGGTATGACGTCTGGACACATATATTCTGAATGTCTAACCCTGATACTGCTAACACTCCACGTACACTGGGCAGCGTATGTCATACCCACTTTGGTTGAAACACTGAGTTTATATGAAAGGAAAAATATATAAATACATTGAATAAAATATAATATTAAGAGATAATAACAAATAATATTGAATAATAATAATAATATTAGTAATAATAATATTAATATAATAATATTAATAATAATAATAATATTAATAATAATATAATAATAATACTGCTTGGTTTTCAATGAGAGTGTGTGATTAAAGAGAGTGAGGGAGAAGAAATAAACGTGTATTCAAAGTGAGAAAAATGGTAGTAAAAATGAAAGAAAGAGAGAAATGGAGGGAGGAGAAGAGGACGAGAGACAGAAAAAGGAAGATAGAGAGGGAGAGAGTGATGATAGAGAGAGAGAGAGAGAGAGAGAGAGAGCGAGAGAGGAAGAGAGAGAGAGAGAGAGAGAAAGAAAGGGAGAAAGAATGGAAGTGAGAGAATGAATTTAAATGTATGATATGTATGCAGAATGTATGAAACATTTTAACAAAAGATAAAAATTGATTGAGACGAACAGGCTTTCTTTCGCCTGATTCAAGAATGTGCGAGTGGCGCGCAAATTTGTGGCTATAGTTCATTTGTAAATCATTTTTTGTCAAAAGTATACATTTTTCTGAAAGCATAATATGTTGAGTATTCTTTCTGTGTGTATAAAATGTAAACACCTACCACGCCCGAAATAAAATCAATGTTTCTAACTTATTTATAATAAATAATATACATTAATGATAAAAATAAACACAGTTTGTGACAGTAATATCGATGCATGATACCGCATTTACCTCGTATATTTACCTGAAAATATAGTGATCCTTGAGTAAAATAATAATCCCCGATCCTGTTTATATGAAAAAAGTGTTTAATTATGTATCCTAATAAAGAAGTTATATTTAAAGTTTATTAAGTTATATTTTGTTTTCGTTGTGTAAGAGCTGTTACCGTTTATTAAAAAAAATATATTTTCGTTCAAGAATGTACTGTGAAATTCTTATTACCGCTTTTTACATAATTTTATTATAATACATAATAATCAAATCGAATGGAAATTTTATTCATTTTATTTATTATAAATTACCATACCACTTCTCATTTAAGGAATTATTTCAACGAATTAAATTTATACGAAAAGAAGTAGCGATTATTCACGTTTCTAATTATTTGAATCTATCAAACTAGTTAACAATAATTCCTTTAATCATTCACTGATTTGAATAGTTAATTTTGCTATCTAAAAAGTAGATAACATTTTACATATCAAATAATAAGTAGTGTATAATAGCATCTTTATTTTGAAAGTTCAAAAATTACCATTTTATTAGTGTAACGATATTTTTATAAGAAAAAGAGATAAAATTTTATAACATAATGTTTTAATCTCTATACCTGTAAAGGAAATGATTAACAAGCACATTTTATGTAGCATTTCAACTGTATGCTATATATGTTATACATGTTACATAAATTTTGTTTAAAGTACGTGATATAATCAAATCATCTTCGTATATAAACAGAATGGTAATATATTAGTAAACTGCAGATTTATAGGAAATTCACAATTGCTAAAATCCACATAAATATGCAAAAATATAAAAATATAAGTGCAAGATATCCAAAGTATAATAGTTATTATAGTATCCAGTGAGTGAAATAGATTTCTACTTAGATTTTGTTTATTTAATTAGCGTTATAAAAGTACGCATGTGCATGAAAATCCACAGTTTATATATTAGCCGTGAGTTATTAGGGATTTGTAATTGGCGCACAAAAATGTAGCCGTACTACGTGCGCCAATGAGAAAGCGGGCCGCCTAGCGGTGCATTTTCAAACATCACGTCATTCTCTTAAGGCGAAAATGTCACTGTGAAAAGGATGTTGATGCGGTGAGGAGAAAGAGCGCGCGCGCAACGTGTACGACAGCGTTATCGTCTCTGCAAGTATAGTCCTGCGGAGGATCATCGAAAGGACTACACCCCTACAGTAAATTGAGTTGGGCTTTGTTCCTCGAGTCGACTCCTACAGTGAATAAAGTCACGCAAGTGAAAAGATGAGTCTTCTACTAGAAGAGGAGGAACTTGACGAGTGAGTGTTTCTGTGGCTTGCAATTATATTTTCTACGTTTAAGTTTCGACTTTCATGAGATGAGAGTTACCTCCCTTTTGGTTAAGCTTATAATAAGGGGCTTGGCAGCGTCTGTAACTCATTTTATGAAATAACAAGCTTTTCTCGCGTAAATGTTTATATCTCGACAGTTAAGGACAGGTTGTCCAAAGTTAAGTAGTTTGCGCGATTGTGTATTTATTACATTTCTTTCGAAACTTTGTGAGATCGCTGTATGAGCTACAAGTGTACGGGGGTCCATGTGATTTTAGAAATGCAATTTTTCTTTGTACATTAATTTATGAACATGCATATCACATGTAACCTACTTAACAATTAATCGTGTCTCTACTCGTGATGTCTGCATTTCTTTAATGTTTGAAATATAAAATATATTTTCTCAATAATAAAAAAGAATAAGAGGGAGGGCAAATTAAAAACCGTTAGTTGATTACATGGAATTATGGGAGTAATGAGATTGTGATACTTGTTAAATTTCTTGTGTTTTTATTGCGTAGAAATATTACGTTTTTATAAATTTTCTTGATTTCACAAATAGTCTGCTGACATTTATGATATTTATAATAGACTTAATATTTATTAGGAAATAAGAATGAATTCGTAATATTAAAAAATATTAGAACGGTTAGCTTCTTGGAGAAGTATTATTGAATTAAATTCAAAATCGAAGATATCAAAACACATATAACATAGATAAGGTCATGTGTAACACATATAACATAAAGGTCATGTGAAATAATTCGATACATAAAATAAATACGGTTTTATAAGAAATATTGCACCATAGAGCTAACGCATTAATAAACAACTTAATTTAAATACGAAAATTAAAACGCATAGAAAACGAAATATATATGGATTATTAGTTGTATATATTTAAATATTCCCGAAAACGAATTAAGATGGAAATAATTGAAAGACGTAAACTGGATTTGACATTTGCTTTAGCTATCGCTGGTCAGCAACGAAGTGGACGATCGATTTGATAGGCTTAACCATGTATTGTGTGTCATGCGTATATCATTTCTTTTTTGTCCTCAAACTAATCACCCGTGTGCTCATTCAAATGGGAACGTCAAAGTTATTTAGGACACCCTAATTAATTAATTTGATTAAAATTAATGTGATTAAATAATTCGAATGTATTAAGGTCTCAATCGATTCACCTTGAATTTTATGGCATATACTTTCCATTATTGGAGTACTAAATGCATTTGGTGCATAACCCTGATTAAGTTGAACACGAATGCTTTAATACTTTTAACGATAAGCGTAACTTTTGCCATTGGTGCTTTTTAGTAAAATATACGTAATCTTTATGTAGGTGTAAATTTTTGCATTTATCGGATAGATTCTGCGCGTCGCTAATCATTGATAAGAAGACAGGATTTTAATTAAAAAATAATTTCAAAAATAATTATATTTTAATCGATAAAAGTGTATATCGCCTTAATTGTGTATTGTAGATTGCATAAATGTTTTGCATTGTATCGTCAACTATGAGTATGGTAAATTCTAATTAAAATTGTTCTTCCTTTTTCTGTCGCGTTTTGTTAAATTACAGAGAAGTTTAATTAAATAATTTATGGCACGGTAGTCGCGTATTATTAGAACGCGTAACGTTCTCGATAGAACAAATTAAATCTTTAAACGTGGTTTAATTCTAAATGCAAAATAAGTTTGTGAAAAGTTTGTAAATTTTTACATTTCTTTCTTCTTCTTGCTCTCCCTTTAACTGTTGAATTTTATCTTTGATCTTTTGCATTACAGCTGTAAAATACATACCTTACAAATATTTTAAAATTATTAACAACTACATTTTAGGAATATGTACTCTATAAAAGGTTGTAGCAGATTGACTCTTTTATCTCTAACACGTTATTTTATTAAATACGTTATTTGCAATTATTACTTGCATTTTAATTAATCAAATGGAGTACTCATTTCTTACATAACGTTATTTATATCTGTCCATTGATAATATAAATGCGAACAAGGACGTCGACTCTCACTTTCTTTTTTAAAAATCTTAAACAAAATCTTAAGCGTAGACAATTACCTAACATTATCAGAACAGAGAGAATTTTTAAACATATTCTTCTATTATAGGTAAATTACCAGAAAAACTAATTTGTAAATAAAACTACCTTTATTTACTACGTTATTATAAATAGATCATCTAACCTGCGGGTTTTAGTTCACACAGAGAAGAGTTTGAAAAATTTTGTAAAGAGGAACTTCTGGAAACTTTTAATTAATATCAGTTATGTATGCATGGTAACACAAGACTACTAAGTTAGTGGTACTAACGTATCTAACAACAGCGCACTATTTATTTCCAGAGTTTCTGCATGATATATTCAAAAGTTATGTGATAATTTTAAAGTTAACTCGTTTGTAACATATATTTTATCGAATTAGAATCGCATGGTATCGACGTCCGAATACGATCAATTATTCTAATTTTAGATTATTGCGTAATAGATGTCTCTTTTCGACGAGGCTCCTGTTTCAGTCATTTTTCAATTATAAAATATCTGGCACTTCTTTCTACTTGTATATCATTCTATTTCGATAGCTATAGTCAATACTTCTTCTGTTTATTGATTTCGCAATAATTTTAATGTTATTTATGTTTTGTTTTTCTTTTTTAAGTCCAAGGTATGGAAACGTGACTTTCGAAACATTTTTATCTATTAATATGCAAAAAATAGATCTATACACTTGTACATAGCGATTTTGGAATACTGGAAATGTTAGATTTTCGTGAAACTGAAATTAACTAACTTGTACGGCAGCAAAAAATGTAACAATTTCAATGGACGTTACTTCGATTTTCATTGTAAGAATTCTCATTGTAAAACAATTCGTGCTTACTGATTGCCTTTTATCTCGAAATTAACATTTACATTGTGACGGTTTAATAGATTATGATCTTTGTTCCATCTATGTTCGATCTTTTTGCACTTCGACTAATTTATCGCATCCTCGATTCACGCGCATGATTAAAATGAAATTAACGTGAAGATTATTTAAGATATATATCGTCGTATTTCTTAATTCTAACACGAGAAGGTTCGACAATATTACTTTGCTAATCAACTGCGTGATATTTATTTCACTATAGAACAATAAACCATCCTTTAATATACTGACGCGTTCCAGCATTATTGCGTTCATATTGGCGAACTCGCAGAAAGTTTCGATTACGTTAAGTTGATTAAATTTTAGCCGAAATTAGAATTTTCTATACTTAAGGTTCCTTCAGATATCTACGTAATTAAATTATTTAAACTATTCATCGCATATACGAAGATTAAATGTTGATACTCTTAAGAAAATTACTTCTTTTTCGTGTTTTTATTCTTTAGTAAATTTATCGTGCTTTTATACCTCTTTTTGACTCTCCTACATAATATGCGTTCTCTTTTGTTTCCTGAAATATTCACGGAACATTTTTCGCAATATTCGTGATACTTGCGCGATATTTAATTTTAACAGTGACCGTTCATAAACATCATCTACGTAACTTCCGTAGATTTTTCCCGACCTCTTCTAACTTGGATAATTTTCCAATTTGTTATTCTGTTCTTCGCTTTTAATTTTTGTATGGACGAATAAGGAAATTGACGGGCCGAGACGCAATACTCGGAAATCTTTTAAAAGTTTGTTTTAACTTTGATTGTTAAATGTCTCGCAGATGTCGTATCTCGTACGTATCTCTCATACGCAGTAAGCAAAGCATCTTTTTCGCAAAGTAATAAATTGCATCGATACGTGAAATTGTAACTTTCGGAATTGCAATTTTGCTGGACTCGATGCTTCGAAAATATTGCAGAATTTCATAGCTAGAAAACGATTCGTTGTGGAAATATTTTCTTCGTATGTATATATAATTCATTGACCAGTCAAGAATTACAAACGTAATTCATCGACTGGTTAAAAATTTCCTATTTAAAATGGAGAAAGGGAATTTTTTTAAATCCACCTTCTGGCTAAGAGCATATCAACGCTTCCATATAAGCAAGTACTGAATTTTAATTTTTTTTCGAGATACTCCGAGTGCATAAAACGTGCGCTAAAAATAAAAGAAGGTTACCTGTTTTAATACGTTACGGCAGCGATATAGCTAACGCGTGTATCAAGTTCGTATCTGTGCAACGTGATACCGTTTTATTTGGAAATCCAAGTTATGTAAAGTGACCTTATCGTTATGCCCGACCTAAGCGACCATAAAAAGTTATTCGAATACGGATTGTCCTTTACCTTTGTTGGTTCTGTAGCGTTCTTACGGAACAGTTAAGTTCCTTTTTTTCATATCTCTGAATATTAACACTTTACCGACCGATAGCCGATTAATGGGTTTTTTGTCGCCAACGCTTACCGACCGGTAGCCTATTAATCGGCTTTTCGTCGTCGACAATTTTTCTCATTATTTGAGCAGTAATTTGTTATTTAGTACTAAGATACTTTGCTCAGTTGCGTCAGTTGCATTGCTTTGTAAGCTCCCGCAGTGTTATACCAATTTGAAAAACGTACTATTCGCGATAAACAAAAGGAATGTTATTGGAGAGTCTAAACCGAAACAGAGCCGGCGCCAGGGAGAATCTGCGCCTGAGCTGCCGGTCGGACGTGCGTATGCTATTGAATGGCTAGCGGTTGGTAAAGTTTTAACGAAAAGAGAGGAGAGAAATGACACCATTAAAAATTGCCGCTGTTTATGTAAGGTGTATGCAATTGCGTGACAATCTGTAAATGTTTCCAGCGTGTTGAATTTATACGCACGTAGAGAATTCAGCGGTTTTTCGCTTTCTAATTTGTAAAAGTTAAGAATAATTTTTAACAGATGAATTTATTGCTAGGTTTCCCGAATAAATTATCAACTAATTTGCGATAATTCCTGCGCTATTCGTTATGTTCTTCATTTATATTTTCACTAGATAGGAATTAGATTAGGAAGAGGTAACAAATCTTTTTATCCTTAAAAATGTATCTCTTACTTCGAACGTTGTTTCGCATTGTAGAAGGATTTCTTAGCCTAGTCGTTAAAAGATTTGCAGATAGTATAACGTACGAGCATGAATAAAATATCGAAGAGAACTAAATAAGGCAGATTTTATGTAATAATATAATGCTATATCTTCGCTGATTTTTTCTATGAAATTCATTTTAACAGACATTTGACACAACAGGGGTATTTTTAACCAGCAAGAATCTGCTAGAGTGCGCAGGCAAAATCAATAAATATACACAATTCTTTATTTATTAACATGTAAATACATTAAGGGCAACATGTAATTACTGAACACACTAAATTACTAAATATCTTAAAAAAGCAATATATATGGTAAATACTACATATACATATATGTAATTATAAAGTAAAATATATATGCACGCACATAATGTATTTAGAATATTTACATAAAATATTTGCATGCAAATACATTAAATTATTAAATGTATTAAAAGCTATATATACGGCAAGTACTACGTATATATAATTATAAAATAAAATATATATACAATTTATTTAGAAAATAACTATATATTCTATTCTATAATTGCGTATATGTAGTATTTACGTGTAACTTTTAATGTATTTAGTAATTTAGTATTATAAAATTCTGAGATAATTCAAAATAAGACAGAGTAGATATTTTGATAAATAAAAGAATATCATATTCTTGCGATCTTAAAAAATGTTTCAAATGTTTTTACTACTTTTGTGCCATTTAAGAGGAATGTCACTCAAATGACATACTGATATTTACGATATTATACAGACATATAATATAAACAAAAATATTCGACTACTTTCTTTCCCTAAATTTGGTGTCGACAACGTATTTTCTGAAATATCTGGCAAACTATCAGAGCAATGGTGTAATGAATTTTCTATTTCCTAACGAGTAATACTACGGTGCAAACGGATTTTCCAAAAAATCCATTTGCCGAGAAAACACATTAAAAAACACACAGAAGATTGTTTCTTGCATTTCCAATGAAATATTTCTCTCATCATGTTGCTGATATTCGAAACGTTCAACAAAGCGTGTTCCGTTACGTAAATAAGTAATTAATTAATCTGTCGCGTTGCAAAATACATATGTGTATTTTCTGCAAAATAATCTACGTAATATCGTCGCGCTAGATACATTATTTGTGTATAGATGCTATTGGACGGCATATCCTCTCTTTGGACAGATAATAATTGCAGTGGACGATAACTTCGATGTTTCCCCAGCAACCTCGAAAGCCACCGGTTCTATTCAAAATTTTGTTTCGCACTGTTTACCATGAATGTATAGCATAGTCGCCGCACCCTCTCGTGTATCTGATTCTTCGGTCTCTATGACAACGAGGGTCGAACGTCGGGATCATCTGTTGTGTTTCAAGAGGGTGAGAAGCGATCCGATTTGAAAAATGTTGCTTTATATGGAGCTATAATGCTGCTGAATGCAACCGAATGAAAAAGCTAGGCATTTACAGGATCAACGAGAATTCGTGGAAAAATGTTCGCGAATTTCCGACGCATCGGGCATCTGTTGTCGCAAAACAAGTCGAACCAATATATCGGAATATGAGTTTAGCATTAACGAAATTCAAGATAGAGTTTCGAGGGAGTTTGAAATTTCATGGATTATGAAGTATTGACAGAGTTGACACGCTGAATATCTTTTTCTTTTTCCTCTTTCGTATAGGTTTTAACGCCGCATCAAATGCGCGTATTCGGTTACTAGCGATAACAATACGAGCAGAGAGAGATTTATTAGTTAGAGTTTGCTAAATAATTCGAGGAAGGAGGAAACGTGTTTTGATAAAAAATGCGCGCTTAACAGAACTTAAGTAGATAACGACTTAAATATAAAGCAATATGAGAAAACGAAATTGAGAATTATTTTTTTCGGGTCTTATTACGATTCATCTTTCTTTGAGATTTGATGACATCTGATATGTTTCAATTTCGTATAATACGTACAGCGAGCATAGCCGGATACTTGGAAACTTACAACAGCATACGGCCACTTGACGGATCTTCGAATTCGTTTTTCTCGAAAACGAAGTCTCGAACGAAAGAATGTTACTCTTCTTTTTCGATCCATTTTTGCATGTACAATCACCATCCGACCGTTTGTACCATGATTTTGGAGACACCCCGTATATAACCGGCATAGATCTTCAAAATGTGTTGATTAAATTTTCATTTCAGACAAGGAAATTGTAAAAGGCGACGTTTACTTTCTTCTTCGCGATTTCAACCAACTGCAACATTTTCAGCAATTTTCTTACACAACATCATAGTAAATTAATTCTTCTAACTCATCAAAAAACATCAAGCCTAATATGCTGTTTTAAAAAGTGTACAAATATTTTCAGTACCCACAGTGTGTACACATACAGCGTACAAAAGTCTTGAAAATAGAATTTACATAATAGAAAGTTTATTACGTGCATTTGAAAATTGCACGCTTAGTTTATTACGCGCATCTTTCAACGAAACGCGTAAACTCACGAAATTTCGATACATTAGGAATCGTCAATAAAACGCAAATGTGTCTGTGGCTGGTATTTCGATGTTTTCGTTTGAATACGAATCGAATATAAATCGGCGTGTCGTGCTTTTTTCGTATCATCACAAATAAGAGAGTAATTAAAGGTGACAGAGTCAGGTATATCAGGACACCCCGTATATGCATAGAGATTCAGATATTCCATGGCGGTTTCACCGAACCTTATCGATTTCCACTTTCTGTCGCGTTTCCGTAGACAGAATAGGTACAAGGTGACGATACACGTGCACGAATAAAAGTAGCTTTGAATAGAAATTCACTTATTTTCGTACTTATCAATTCTATTGGTTTTTTAATTAAACTTTGGAGAAATAAATATGACACCTACAAATGTTTAGTTCTCTTTTTTACAGAAGTAAATGTCATCTATGTTATTTGCAGTTCTATTGATTTTCGTTCTTTTTTTATTTTTTTGATTTTTATCTCGCATTTCGTGCCACTGTAGCTACTTAATATTCTCACGTCTGTGATAACTTTTCTGCTAAAGTTAATCACAGGGAATAAAGTATAGGGTGAAGTTTTTATCAGTATATAATTTGTATAATAATAATTAGTAATAATTGTGGAAATATTGTGGTAAGGTTTAGTAATTATCTTTATACTATATACCGTATATAGATGGCTCTTGATGTTATTTTCTTCTTGTCAATTATACTTCGTATCTGCTGTACTGTTCGAGGCAATAACAATAAAATTAAAAGAATTGTCAAGATTTATTGCTTATTGTCAAATTTGCTGATTATATGTGATATCGTATTAAGTCCTTTGATAACAGAAAATGATATTTTTGCCAGATAATATCTTTGCTTTATGCTCGGAACGTCGAAGAAATTAAGTTCGGATAAAAAACATAAATCAAAAAGTCAAAAAAATGAAAAAAAATCGATAGAACTGTGAATAACACAAATGACATTTACTTCTGCAAAAAACGAAATAAACATTTTTAGTAACGTGCCATGTTTATTTCTTCAAACTTTAATTGAAAAACGAATGGAATTGATAAGTACGAAAATAAGTGAAATTCTATTTAAAGCTACTTTTATTCGTTCACATGTATCGTCACCTTGTACCTACGCAGAATGTTGTTTACATAAGACGTTCATATTAGGAAAAATAATTACACATGAATCAGATACTAAGGGATTAATTAAATATGAAGAAGGTGATACAATATAATTTCTAATTTCACTTGCAGATTTTAGATTGAAACATCGCGAACATAATTACAATTATTTAAAAATAAGGCTTTTTTTCAGAATATACAAAATTCTATGGGTATCTATTAAAATGCAAATTCGAAAAGAATTTACATATCACTTTATGTATCCTAATTTACCTTAATTCTTTTTTATTTACATGTAGTATTTACATAATATAATTACGAAAATACATAATGTAATTATTACATAAAATAATTTTGTATCCTAATTTAGAATTTCTGACACGAATCATTTAATTTTCGCTCCTCAAAATAATTAATATCTGTTGTTCAACCCTAACATACTTTCATCACTCTATATTCTCATTTATTGCTCTATGTTGCGGCCCCTTAACTAGGTGGCCATCACTTTCGTTGCAACTGTTCGATTAGGGTCACGAACCTTGAACAAAATTAGCGCTCAAGGTAGAGGGAGATTAAAGACTTTTACTATGCTTATGATTTCTGTTTATTTCACGTATTTAGTATAAACGTAAGAGTATGAAACGTGAGAAGTAAATAAGTAAACAAACGTAAGTAAGAGAATTTAAATGTAAGCGAACGTGTGCTGAATATCCTGCTTCTCTCGAACACCTGGTGCTTATATTCCGGATATCAGTCCAGGACGTGTCTTCGTCGATGTTTCCTGTGAGATGGGAATCTGTGTACGTATATGTCGAGTTAGTATTGGCGTTAGGGGCGTTTAATGAACCTTCATTTGGATTAGCCGTTTTTTTAATATACGAGATAGAGGACAGTTAATGGTACAACTATGAGTATTACAGAATAAAGTTCATTAGCAGTAAATAATTTCACTACACAATAATAAGTTCTCACTAAAGACTTATATTATAATAACAATTATTACTTAGTCATTAAATGAACATAATAATAAATTCACAAGGTGATTATGTGACTATTACAGAATTTGACAATTAAGCGTGATGATTAGATACTCGAGATGCTAATGACAATAAACTTGGGTTCATTAACGAACACACGGTCAATAGGATAGCAAATGCGCTTACTTGTCAAAAGTTCAAGTCGAACTGAACTTATGTACTTTTCTATGTACCTCTCTGTACCTTTTGGGTCAACTATATTTTTTAAGGAGAGCTATACAACTACGTCATACCTTTTTTTAAGTAAAAACGTCCATTCCGTGACTGTGGCTACGTTTAGCGACCAGATGTGTCACTACGAGGCCAAGCCTACTGTCATAAATCACGGGCAAACATAATCGAATTAAATCATAAACAACTACACTAAGTTTTATTATTTAAGTACAGCTATAATAAAAAGTCTACACTAAGGTATTGGGGATTTTCCCTAAAAATTTCCAAGGAAAGGCCCCGATGTTCTTTCATCTCCGACATATATAATGTTTATTGGCCAAAAAAGAATATTTATTTATTAAACAAGGAATTTCTGTTTGAAAGTGGTTTTGGCAAAACATATACCTACATTTTCTGCCGGATTTACATTTTTAACATTACAGTTTATAATTAAGTCGCTCAAAAGCGGTACTTTTATACGATATTGTCTTTTCTTTCTTCTTCTGACCTGAAAACTTGGCCGCAAAACAGAACAGATCGATTGGGAATTTGTGTCTGTCTAATCCTGTGACTGTCGAACTGTCGTGGGCGTCTCGTAGGTGGTGCGTCTTGCGCGTACCTGGTCAAAGGGTGCGTAGCGTAACGTGCCATCAGGGACATCGTCCGGTGGTCTATTGTTGAGCTCTCATCCAGTGTCGAAGTTTATGACGCGTGCTTTGCTGTTGAGCGGATCCATCGAGCGCTTAATCCTTTGCCGTAAAATTAACGCTCAAGGTGGAGGGAGATTAACCTTTTGACGTACAAATAAAATTAAATTTGATGTGTTCGAAGGATACTATTTAATCTGATTCAACTGAACAGTTATACGCAAGCTTAGAAACAGAACATTTTATTTCGAAATTTATTTAACCCCTTAACCTCGAGAATTTTGGGCCGAAAACGATCGTCGTACTACGGGCTATGCTCGTAATATTTACGTTTTGCCCGGTCATCTACTACGGGCCATGCCCGTAGTTGTAGGTTAATCAGGTTGATATATAATGTTAATGGACAGTAATTAAGTAACATTATAAAATAATAAATGAATAATTCTATAAAGTATGATACATTTCAAAACATTTTGAAATATGTGAAGGAACTAGACATTTTTTACACCGCCACGTTGTTTCGCTTCTTGTATTATTTTTTATGCACACGTGGCATCTTTCCGCAGGATGTTCCTTTTTATTAATCGAATATGTTCAGGAAAATGTGCCCAATGTTTTGCCGAGTTGGGCCCTCACTTTGCCATGGTCTGCCGCGTGTCGAATAATTAGGAAGAGACAGATTGTGTAGCATATCTTCTGCGATGTTCAATCGAAAATTTATAATCGATTGCTTTGTTGAATTATGCAACTTAGAATACAGGACATAAGCATTATAAATAGCCATGTCAAGCAGACAAAAGAACATTTGAAATAAAACAGAATCGATGATTCTTCTTTCTTTTTAGACGTTCTTCGCGTCTCAAAATCTACAATGGTACACGAAATGAATGATGTCTACCAGATTATTGTATGCCAAGGGGTTCAAGATTTCTAGTATGCTTGTGATTTCTATGTTTATTTGAAGTGTGGTGATGTAGCGGCACATGATTCAGAGGACAATTCAAATCATGTTGTTGTTTTGCCTCGGAGTATCAAGACCGTTAGGTTACTAAAAATGTAAGAACAAATAAACTCCGGGTAAAACAATGTCGCCGATACAAGTAACCGTCGAATGAAGACGAATTTGAATTTTCCGACTCTCCCGACCGGTATAAATAAACGGACACGATCGCGAGCGACAGTACGCAGCGAGCTCATATCGAGTGTCTGACGAGCGTCTATCAAGTTACGCGACGAGTATTTACGAGTATTCATTCCGCGATTTTATTTTGTGACTTATATTTCTAACTAACTAAAACTAACGTCTACGTTTATATATTAATTTATTGTCTTAAATATATTCACAACAAGTTACAACAACAAGTAATCTGGTCATTAATCCTCACGACCTACGTCTTCTTCGCACAAAAATCTACAGACATATTTCTATTTCTTCGTCTTCTCCGTAGAACCTTATCTTCTTATGAATTTGCATGGGAGTACGATCCTTTGACCAGTGGCCTGCGACCAATTGACATTCGAATCATCTCACTACATCCATCCTTCCTGTATAATAGAATCCTGCAGCTAACAAGATTTTTAGGGTCAATGAAAGATACAGGCCAATTTCGAAAACTCGAAATTGCTGCTTCAAAGTCATGCTGATGATCATCATAATTTTCGAATGCCACGGTACTGGATGAACCGGCAGCACTGGATGAACCAACGGCACTAGATGAACCGACGGCACTAGATGAACCGGCGGCATTTTTATCGAGAATATTTGTGGCATTGACGACGTCGATGGTGTCGGTGATGTTAAAGGAACCGCCCTTGCTGAAGGTACAGGAGATGGTAAATCAATTATACATTTGGAACACAAATGTTGGAAATATCGCGGATGTTGAAGGCACGGCTAACTCATCCACTAATATCGAATTAAACGGCGAAGTTGAATTAACTGGCGGATTTTAATCATCTGACAATGTCAAAGGATCTGGCAGTGGTTCTTCATCTTCTGATTATTCTAAATCACGTCCCATAAAATATCGGATGTTGAATGTAGGAATTATATTATTCATTTTATGATTTCAAACCTATCAAAAAAAAAAAGAAATTAAAATATCTACTAACTGTAACAAGCCGATATTATCGAAGTAATCTCAGTACCGTGTGTTTTAGCGCAAAAGTTAAAAATTGTCTTTGAAGAATTACACCGATTTTATTTGATAATTGAAGCGCTTGAAGAATCACGAAACTTTCTGTACAATCTACATAAATTCTTTCGCTACGATATTTTGACTTACAAATGGTAAAACGTTTTTAGTTAACTTATTCTCGATATTTTAAATATTGTACGTTTTTAGTTAACTTATTTTCGATATTTTAAATATTATACGTGTACAACTGATCAAACAGATATATGTTACAGACAAAACATACCAATATCAGATGTTCACGTTCTGCTTTAACAGCTCACTAACTCTTCAAATGGAATTTTAATAAAAATTTAATATCTTGTTCTTGTATATTTTATATTTTTAGATTTACTAAAATACTGAACCTCGCTGCTAATGTAGCGGCACATGATTCAGAGGACAATTCAAATCATGTTATTGTTTTGCCTCAAGACCGTTAGATTACAAGTAATGCACAAATGAAGTAATGAACGAATAATGAACAAATAAACTCCGGGCAAAACAATGTCGCCGCTACAAGTAACCTTCGAATGAAGACGAATTTAAATTTTCCGACTCTCCTCTAACAGTATCTAGTGTATCTTCGAGTATCTTACGAGCGTCTATCAAGTTACGCGACGAGCATTTACGAGTATTTATTCCGCGATTTTATTTTGCCATTTATACTTTATACTAACGATTAACGTCTACGTTTGTATCTAAATTTATTGTCTTAATATTCGACGGTTACAACAACAAGTAATCTCATAATCCTCATAGCCTACGTCCTCTTCACACAAACATCTACAGAAGCGTTTAGTATAAACGTAAGAGTATGAAACTTAAGTAGTAAGTAAGTAAATAATTATAATTATTTTTTCATTTGTTTTCACTTGTTATCAACAACTTTCCAATAATCCACATTCGATCGTTTCCTTTCGACGCACTGGAAGCATACGTTTCCTGTTCAGAGTTTTTCTTTTTTTTACAAAAATCGAATATAATGTCCATAAATTGTGCCTCCATCAGGGACAAGTTGAATAGAAATAAAAATACACATCACAAAAGACGCCTACTGTTAAGTAGCTGGGAATTTAATTCCAAAAACACGCAGGAATTACTAGAAATTAATTCACGGCAATTTCTTTGGAGCGCACAAAATTTGGTTCAGAAAGTTTCTAATTTTGATGAAAATCTAGCAGGAATTAAAGCAAATATTTATGATAAATTGTCAGTATTAGAAATTTTTCAACTTTTCCTTTCAAAAAGTGTGCTTAAACATATTGTGAGAGAAACTAACAATTATTTTACCACAAAAACTTCATAATTGACTGCGCAGAGAGCAATTCGTTTCTCAGAGTTAACATGCTCAGGCTTAACGTGCTAATTTACTTGTCCGAGTTGTAAACTTTATAATGTGTCGTGTGAGAAATTCCAACTTGCCAAAAAATAGCAGGTGTGTTATCGTAAACCGAGGACAACCTTAAATCTTTAACACTCTGCACTACAGTTATATACTTAAGTAATAAAAAGGAATTAGCAGGATTTACGTTATCCGTTTTAGTTGAACATAATATATTTACCTACATAATATGATATAAATAGGTATGTTTTTGAAAATAACAATGAAAATTCATATTTTGACACTGATAAATTGCAGCTATTTTGACGTAGATATTGTCATTCTTTGTGTTTCTCGAAGAATGGAAATTGTAAGAAAAAGATATCTAATAGCGTAACATTCCAGAAATTCTAGCTTTAAGAAACCAGAAACGGATCTGATAACAGTTCGTTACAAATTTGAGTTACACGCAATAATAAATAGACCGTGGTATTTGTGATATTTATTTATTTATTCTATGAAATGTAAAGCTGTAAAGATAAATGCAAAAAAAAACAACCTTTTAGATAGATCTTTTGACACAAGTGTCTCTTTAATCTACTCAGGTGCGTTTAAAACTGCGAACTCTAAGAACGATAAACGTGCGTTTTATGCTAAGAGCAGGAGCACTGAATACATTTAAAAATGAAAGGGAAGGAAATTGAACATATTATGGTGCAACTGCCAGGCAGTTTAACATGAAATACCGTTGCACATCTACTCAGCATACAGAGTGGCTGGCAACAGTCTCTCTCCAAATTGTATTTCCGTTATAAGTGTTATAATGCGCTATAAACGATACGTTAATCAAATTCTCGTTATAAAATATTTGTTAACGTTTATCTTGTAGAGTCTTTGTTTTACTTAGATTCTATTTTTAACAACTCCCAAATATATGAGAAAACCACGCTATAACTATACATTTTTCCCTTTTATTTATTTTATCTATGCATATTATTATTATTATATATTATATATTATTATTTCTTGTATTTGTATGGAAAAAGTGGTTGGCATGATGAAAGAATAACAGAAGTTATGCCACAAAACGCATATGTGTACACATGCACGTCTGTTTGAGAGAGAAAGTATAGTTCTTTAGGTAAGATAGTAATTGAAGGCAATGGAAAAAACGCACCAGTTTTACTAATATGCAGTATCAAACATGGATAAATATAATATACAGGGTGGTTGGTAACTGGTGGTACAAGCGGAAAGGGGACGATTCTACGCGAAAAAAGAAGTCGAAAATATAGAATAAAAATTTTTCATTTGAGGCTTTGTTTTCGAGAAAATCGACTTTGAATTTTCATTCGGTACGCTTGTACTTTATCACGTCTCGTTATAACGGATCTCACTGTAGATCGTTGTCTCGATGGATATTATCGCAGTTTAAGTTTGTTTTTGCCGTAACGGAAAATTAGGAATACATAATGAAATAATATGAAGTAATCATAAAGTTTATTATTACAAAAATTGCTGAAAATGTTGCCCATTCTGTCGAACACATACTTCTGCTCTTCTAATTAAATTTCTATGAACACTTTCTAACGTATTCGATTGTTTTTAAATATGAAAGGCTACAATAATCTTTTCTTTCAATTGCTCGCAACTTGCGATTTCTTCAGAATAGACAATTGATTTAATATGGCTCCATAAATAAAAGTCAAGCGGAGTTAAGTCAGGAGAGCGCGGTGGCCAAGCTATTGTTCCAGCACGACCAATCCAGCCTTGGTAATGTTGGTTTAAAAAATCTCTCACATGACGACTAAAATGTGGCGGTGCGCCGTCTTGTTGAAAAATTAAACTTCCGTTATAACGAGACCTGATAAAGTGCACGCGTACCGAGCGAAAATTCAAAGTCGATTTTCTCGAAAACAAAGCCTCAAACGAAACATTTTTATTCTATATTTTCGACTTCTTTTTTCGCATAGAATCACCCCCTTTCCGCTTGTATCACCAGTTACCAACCACCCTATATATGAATATATATTGATCCTGTTTACAATCACATTGATCATGTTTTTAATTTGTTACAATATGCATAATGTATTCCTTCATTTTTAGCAATGATATTTTCATTAATTTCTAAATTTAAATTTAAACGAATAGATATATTTTCGCGTTCTTTATTTTCACACGTATTCGCTGAATTTTAACAAAATAAATATTCTTGTTTTATTTTTACTTATTTGTTTAAATTACATCAACCCACGTCGCTTACGTGACATTAAAAACAAAAGGTTACAGCTTGGGTCGTATCAATAACGAAGAAATAAATATTCTCGTATTATTAATATAATTAAGTTAAATTGAAAAGTATTGATACGTTTCAAAAACTATAATACATTGGAACATGATTTCACAGTCCTAGTCGCTTCTTTACAAAGTTAATTATATTGCAAACGTAACGTAATTTGTTTGTTTTACAAGTAACCACGTGCAAAGTATAATGAGCGATTGTCAATCTAGTTAAAACTATTTGATGTTTCAGACGAAACTATCAAACGATAATGCAGAACTTATCTCATAAGTATCGTTTCTAATACGACGCATGAAGTTGGAAACATGTTGCAAATTTCGATGACCAGTTCCACACGATTCTGTATTTCTCTGTGAACGATTTGTTGCGTGAAACGTAGCGGAAGCACTGCCACGTGTAAAACTCGCCAGCATTTGCTGAAATTAAATTGGAAATGTTCACCGCCTTTTGCATATTCGCAACAGAAAGAGATCTCATTGAAACCGTAGTTTCGTATTTACTTTCAATATTATCTTCTTTTTTTATCATCTGGAAATTTTGCTTTGCTTTTAAACGGAAATAGGCAACCTATAAAATAAATAAATAAAATAAATAAAATTGTAGTATACCAGATAATACATGTAGTAAATGATATATGGTAAAAAATATATAAAGTAAATGATACACATTATTTGTATTCCTGTCAGATAAAACGAATTAAATTGCAATTTTAGGCATTTTAAGTAAGAAAAATCGATATTTGAAAAATACTTTCTCCAAAGATGAATATTATTCGACTGCCTCTGCTCTGCATTCTTTGTAAGATCCCATTGAGTCAAACTTTGAATCGTATGTTTCATCAAGTAAAAAAGTTTATTTTTTGGTTCTCCAGTAAAGGGTTTTTTTACTTTTCCTATATCGAAGTTATATGAACCGGATTTTAATGTTCTCATTTATTTACATGTTGTATGACGAAGAAGTCGGCGTAAACCAACGTGTACCTCAAAGCTAGTTACTTTGTAATCGTTCATCAGAGTCAGATCATGCTCAAATAAAAATAACAGCGCATTCAATTTGAAAAACACAAAAATTTATTTAATTTAAATAGACATCCTCTTACTCTTTTCTATTAAACAGTTGAAAAATGAAAATCTGTATTTTGGAGAACTCAAAGATTATTTAAATAAGTATTTATTTTCTCTTTTTTATTAAATGTTTAAAACCTCGTATTTTTTCAGTTATAGAAGCATCTACGATAATTCTATAGACATAGAATAACATCAATTTTTCCAACAATGTTTTAAATTTTTTAATTTATACTTTTCATAATTAAATTTACATTCCTTATATATAAATTAAAAAATTAACTTTTTAAACTAAGTTTTCAAGTAACTGTAAATACGAAGTCAGTATATTTGATGATCGTGATCTCTATAGTTAAGAACACATAAAATAAGCACATGCTATTAATGAAACAAAACGTGAACGTAAAAGTGTAATTCAAGATTCATTGTGTAAATCAGATTCTCTGACAGTGTCATTTGTACATATGAGAAATGTTTATCAGACAGCTTGAAAAAGTTAATTAAATAAACACTATATAAGCATTTATTTTATAAAGCATAAAATGGATGATAGGATTTATAGAAAGT